>NC_053165.1:36792962-37092962 GCF_016835505.1 Polypterus senegalus
TTATAACGCTGAAATTGAGTCAGGCCAAGGGGATTACTACAGTGTATCAAAAATCTGAAAAAACTCCCCCGAGTGTAACAGATGAGGAAAGCATTTGCCAAAGGTGTCAGTTCCCAAAACTATGTATTAAAATATCCCATCAACACTACCTGATAATGGTCTCTCCATCAAAGGCTCACAGAACTGAATCAAGGTGGTATGTTCTTGCAGCATCTTTGGTTGGAAAAAATGTCAAAACATTCTATGTGAGTTATTTGCTTACCAGTGTAGGCAAAACAAGTATGCAGCACTTAGTTGAGAGCATCCCCAAAAATCTGGACGTTCCTTATGGAGTGAACACCGGAGCAAGAGAGACCACCTTGCATTGAAAAATTTTCTTCCACAACCAATTCTATTGCAGTTTTTCAACATCCTGGAGCAAGAAGTTTCTTTTCCATCAGGGATTCTGTTTTATGTGTCAAAAGAGATAGTTGCCTCTGCTTTGGACTTATCTTCTGATAGGAATTGAAATGAGCCACAGCCTTTACCATTTGGGAGTCGATTTCATTGCTTTCATTGAGTTGACCCCAACTGTGTTAGCCGGCAGCCATATCTCATACACTTTAGAACAGGTAATCCATATGAAGTTCCATGTGTTTGGGCCTGGCCAGTATTTGGATGGAGACTAACCAGGAAAAGCTTGGACTGCTGCTTGGAGGATATTGGCACGGTGGCCAGGGGGTGCTTGCCCTATGGCCTGAATGTGGATCCCAGTGCTGTGATGAGGACACAGTGCTGTAAAATGGCATCATCTTTCGGATGAGACATAAAATCGAGGTCCTAACTCCCTGTGGTGAGTAAAAGTTCTCTAAGCAGTCTTTGTAAAAAGTAGGGTGTATCTCGATATCCTGGCTAAATTGTCCACCACAGCTTAGTCATTATGCCCCCCTAATCATACCCTGTCTCTAACTGGCTATCTTTCTCTCACCCCTTCACCACCTAACAACTAATTATTATTGTTATCCGTTATCATGCCACTATCAGGTTTTTGCTTGGCAAATAAGTTGCCATAGGTAGCTCTAACAGCTGCATAAAGGTTCCTGACAACACAACATGCAGGGATTATCATTGCATCACAACATGCAGTCATTATGCCCCCCTAATCATACCCTGTCTCTAACTGGCTATCTTTCTCTCACCCCTTCACCACCTAACAACTAATTATTATTGTTATCCGTTATCATGCCACTATCAGGTTTTTGCTTGGCAAATAAGTTGCCATAGGTAGCTCTAACAGCTGCATAAAGGTTCCTGACAACACAACATGCAGGGAGCTATAGCCTGCATATGGTCTCGAGAGGGCTGTTGAGCCATACTGAGGGAGGATATGCTGACATTCCAGTGTTACTCTGTAAACTGTGGGTGTAAAGTGTCAGGTTAGAGGCTGGATAAAAGAGAGCCGTGTGAGAGAGTAAAAGGTTCCAGAAAGAGTGTTAAGGGTTCAAGGAAGGTGACCGAACCTTGGATACATTTCATGTGTTGGCATGAACACATGAGGGTTTGATATTCTCTATTATCAGAAGTGTGATTAGGTCAATGTACCCATCATTGCATGCATGTCAGCTTGGGAGCCTGTGGGGATGATAGTGATTTCCATCCATGATTGACTGCAGAAAATCCCAGAAAACATTTATAACAGCACTACCATGGCTAGAGTGAGGTTAATTGACATTATTTACCTTTTTAGTTGATCCTTGTGTTGGCATTTGGCAGCCTGTAAGCTCTTTGTTATGAGAAGGTCTTGTAGTGCTTATAGTGGTGTCATTCTACCTAAATTTTAATATGGAGGCAGAAGCTGAGTGTAGCTTGGGAGAGAAGGTAGTGTAATGTCTTCAAATAAAGTTCACCAAACTATTGGTGAAGAGGAGGCAGAACTGTGAGTCTGTGTGGTGAGCTAATCATCAAGGCGAGTTAGTTATTGTTAGTTATTAACCGCTTATTTTTGATTTAGTCTGCACACAACTTATTTTATTGACAATTTACTGCTTACACAAGGTTGTGATTCGGCACATTTGGTATTTGCACCTTTTACACTTTTTCAATAATCTTGGTGTCTCTCTCTCAGTCCTCTCACCCTGATCACTCCTATACAACTCCACTCTGAGTATGTTCAAAGTTGCTATTGCACAGATCATCACAAAGCCTCTCCACCATGCCAAGGTCACAATTCTAGGAAGGGACTGGCAGTTTGAGTCATCATAATTTCTATAGGGAGTGGTTTCTCCATGTTCAGCTTTTTCTGCTGTTGCCCAGTTTTTATTTCGGCGCAGTACTGTAAATTTTATTTTACACTTATCTGAGCAAGCACTGTACAGTTACCTGAGATGAGAAGTTTGGCCATAGATATCTGGTTGTAAAATGTATGCAGAGGAAACCGTAGCTATCTTAAAATGGTAAAAACAAGATTGATGGGATGATTGGAATCCTTGGTGCAAGTCCAGATTCCTCTTTATCACATCTGTGCCAGCCAGGTTGTAATGGTAAATGGAGTAAACTGGGACAATATGGCCTCAATTGCAGAAGTCTGGGGCTATGAGAAAAATAGTGAAAGAAACTCTTGATTAAGAAAAAGTTAAACAGGTGATTTCCTGCTTGAAAATCAAGCATGTGAACAATCACTCCTCTTTGGTCAATAGATTACATTGTAGTATTTACTTGACACTCACTATGACCTCCTGCTCATATTTTTCTAAATAAAAGTAAAATACAATCATTATCCAGGCCACTGATAACTTAAAATAAAAATGAATTTTTAGATTAATCTAGAAGATAACAGGCCATTCAGCCCAGCAAAACTCATCACTTAATTCAACCACATCAAGTGTGGTTTTACAAGTTCCTTAAATCCTACTGTCTACCACACTGCTTGGTATCCTATTGCATGTGTCAACCATCCTAATGTTTTTGTGAAATTTACCCTTAAGTTTCCAACTGTGTTCTTGATGAACTCATTTTAAAGTAACCGTCTTCATCCTCTTTGCTAATGTCTTTCATTTAGCACTTCAATCATGTCTCCTCTTAGTCTTCTATTGCTTTAACCGTAATGGCTCTGCTCTATTAATTTTTCCTCGTAATTCATCCTCGGTAGCACTGGAATAAACCTAGCTTCTCTTCTCTGGATGTTTTCCTATGCTACTATGTCCTTTTTGCAGCCTGGAGACCAAAATGGCACACAGTACTCTAAATTAGGACTCCCCAGTGCATTATAAAACTTGAGCATAACCTCCTCGGATTTGTACTCTAGACATTGTGATATATAACCTAACATTATTTTAGCCTTCGTAATGGCTACTGAAAACTGGCCGTTGATAGTGTCAAGTCCACTATGACTCCTAAATCCTTTTCATAAGGTGTACTTTCAATTTTCGGACCTACCATACTGTATTTAAACCTCACGTTTCCTCCCTACATGTAATACCTTTACTTAGATTAAATTGTCTGTCAGAAATTTGCCCAAGCCTGTATGCTGTCCAATTCCCTCTGTAATGATTCAACAGATTCTAGATTGTCTGCTAATCCACCCATCTTTGTATCATTTACAAACTTAACCACCTTATTTATATTCCTATCCAAATCATTTATATGTATTAAAAATGGTAGTGGTCATAGCACTAACCCCTGTCGGACACCATTCTTAACATTTGCCAATTCTGATAGGGTTCCTTGCACCCGTAACCCACTGCTTTCTTGTCTGAGCCATTTTTCTACATATTCTTGAACATGAAAAAGGTGGTATATATTAATTTAATTATTTTTATCATTATTATTACACAAACCACCCTGAATTCCCACATCTTTCTCTGTGATGCCCAACCTCTCATGTAGCACCTTATCAAATGCTTTCTGAAAGTCAAGACAAATAATACATGCTCCACTTTGATCATATCCTTTTGTTGCTTCCTCATGGAATTAATGCTGAAAGTATCAAAAATAAAACAAGTGAATTGGAGTCTAATTATGGTGATATAGCAATAACAGAAACCTAGCTAAATTAAAATGATGGGGATGATTATAACATAGAGGGATACACATTTTAGGATGGATAGACAGAACAGAAAAGGAGGTGGAGTTGTTGTTTATGACAAAAATAATTTAATTGTAAGCCCTTTTTTATTAATGATGTTATTGAAATCACACAACATTCCATACAAATAGTTAAATTTTACAAGAATAGGATTAAAAACAAATTAACCCTCACCCCTGAGAAAGACAGCATGGGCAGCAGAATAAAACTTAAACCTAGTAAAAAATAAGTAAATAGATAAATTAATAAGTGAATATAGATACATGGAGAAGAAAAAGAAAAAAAAAACAGAATGGGGAGAGAATCTGCTTCCTCAGTGCTTTAAAAGCTTATTCTAAAATGTTATTAATTAGACCTTGCCAGTTTTGAAAAATTTCTGCACAGATCCTCTAAATGAGAATTTTTTTTTCTAATTTCAAATAATATATAACATCAGTTACCCACTGACTTAAAAGAGGAGAGTTAGGATTCTTCCAGTTGAGCAATATAAGTCCGCGTGCCAGTATTGTAGTAAAAGCAATTACAGTTTGTTTGTCTTTCTCCACTTTAAGCCCATCTAGAAGTACACCAAACACAGCTGTTAATGAGTTAGGAGGGATTATGACACCAAGGCTGTCTGAAAGGCATTTAAAAATTTTGGTCCAGAATGATGTTAATTTGGTGCAGGCCCAAAACATGTGACCCAGTGAGGCTGGAACTTGATTGCAGCGTTCACTGGTTGGATCTTGCCCTGGAAACATTTTGGACAATTTTAAGTGAGACAGATGTGCTTGATATATAATTTTGAGTTGAATAACTGTATGCTTTGTGCATATGGAGCTGGAGTGAATTCTCTGCATTGCTACCTTCCACTCCTTTTCTGATATGTTGAGGGAGAGATCCTTTTCCCATTGTCCTCTTGGGTCTTTGAAAAGGAGGGACTGTAAAATGGTTTTATATATTGCAGATATGCTGTCTTAAGTCCTTGAAACTGATCAATATATTTTCCAGCATAATGGGAGGTGAGGAAAATTGAGCAGGTTCTGTTTAACAAAGTTTCTAATTTGAAGATAGTGAAAGAAATTTGTTACTGTAAAGTTAAATTTAGAATGTAATTGTTCGTAGGATGCAAAGGCGTTGTCTATGTACAGATCTCTAAGTGATTTAATCCCAAATGTTTTCCAGACATTAAAAACTCAATATGTTTGCAAGGGTTGAAAAAGGTGGATCTCGTGCAGAGGTGCCACTGATAAAAGATTCTCTATCTTAAAATGCCTCCTACATTGGTTCCATATTCTGAGTGAATGAAGCACTATTAGGTTATTAATATATTGGCGATAATTTGCATTTATTGGGGCGCAAAGCAGGGAATATAAAGAGGAACTGCAGGATTTTATTTCTATTGCACATCAAGCCTGTATATGTTCATCTATTTGTCTCCATGTCCAGTTTTTTTTATAGTTTATATGTTTTCTGCCCAGTAGTAAAATTGAAAGTTAGGTAGAGCCATGCCACCTTTTTTGCTTTTGGCCTTTGCTCTTTGGATACATGGATGTTTTGATTTCCAAATGAATGTGGTTATGGTTTGAATCTTATTTCTTAAAGAATGATTTATTGATGTACAGTGGAACCTCGGGTCACGACCGTAATTCGTTCCAAAACTCTGGTCGCAACCCGATTTGGTCGTGACCCGAAGTAATTTCCCCCATTAGGATTGTATGTAAATACAATTAATCTGTACGAGTTGTATGTAAATAGAGCATAGAGAATAGAACAGAGAAAACTAACATTGCAAGAATTCACACTATAGCCTTACAAACCTCTTTCTGTAAACACTTTCTCAATGAGTTTTAAGCACAGGGGGGAAAAAATGAACATTTGAAAAATCCATAATTTATACAAAAACTAACCGTAAACAACCAAGAAAACTAACCTTGCAGAAGTTCACGCATAGCCTTTCGAACCGATCGCTGTAAACACTTTTTTTAATTGAGTTTTAAGCACAGGGAAATAAATAAACATTTAAAAATTCCGTAATTTATACAAAAACTAACCATAAACAACCAAGAAAACTAACCTTGCATGAGTCGAGTTCTGGCATGAAGGAAGTGAGGAGGAACTGGGTGGAGAGGCGATTACAGTTTTGAGGTAAAGTCTGTGATGATGCAGGTTCACTGCATGCTCCCATCTTGCTTCCGGGAGCCCTTAAACCCGTAACCGTCAGTAATGTTACTGATGAGCGCAACAGTGATGCACTACAATGGAGCAATCGGAGGGTGCAAAAAGTGGCAAGTGCTTTTTATTAAAATCAACAAAACAACAATCAAAAACAAAGTCCAAATTAAATAAAATGCAGTGCTTTCAGAATCCTTCAATAAATAAATGATCCCATAAAAACAGAAGTGAAGTGGTGGTTAAAATCCAATAGAAAAAAAGTCTTAATTAAATACAATGAGGCTAAAACAACGCTAAAAGCAGTCTCTTTAAAAATTCATTCTTTAACTGCCTTCTCGGCCTTATGCAGCCAGCCGTCCTCCTTCTGGTCACTCCAGCTCCTTGATCGCTCAGCTGGAGCGACCGCTTCCTTCTGCCCAACCGAGTGTTGGCCAAACACGGCTTGTTATCACTGTCCAGCTGCCTGCCTGCGAGCACTCTCCCTCTCTCGCTCACAACGGTTCTTTCCACACTGCTTCCTGCTTACTTCCTCACTCCGCAACCTCCGTCTTTCTTTTTCCTCCCTCTAACCGCCTTGCGCTTCTATTTATGAAGAGGACGTGGCAGCTGTAGCAATCAAATACCATGCCACCTCTCTAAGCTGCTATCGTGGCGATTTATTTATTTAAAACTGGCCTCTTGACGTGAGCTGTGGACCCGCTATACCACAAAGTCCACAAGTCTGACCGAGACCAATGTACTGTACAGGGAGAGAATGAACATGTGCGTAAATCACCGGCGCGCACAAACCAGAAGGGAAACGAAATAGAGCACAAAGAGTTCACAGCGAATGCACAGGGAGAGACTGAGCACGTGCGGAAATCATCGGTGCATACGAACCGGAAGGGAAACTGGCTTGTTCGTCACCCAAGTGTGTGTTCGTGAACAGATGCAAAAGTTTGAACTTTTTGGTCGTAACCCGATTTGTACGTGTTCAGAGGTGTTCGTGACCCAAGGTTCCACTGTATATTGGAATATTTTGAAATAAAAAGAGAAGTTTAGGGAGGATATTCATCTTGACAATGTTAATTCTTCCAGCTACAGTGAGATGAAGGGTTGACTATCTATGCATGTCTTGCTTGATTTTTTCCATAAAGACAGCGAGATTTTGTTAATAAAGAGCTTTATGTTTACTTGTGATGTTTTTACCCCTAGATATTTAAACTGATCTGTGATGATAAAAGGGAAGGTGTCCAATCTAATATTGTGTGCTTGAGAATTCACTGGAAAGCGTACACTTTTAGTCAAATTAATTCTGAGACTAGAAATATTTTGAAATTCTGTTTGTGCTGTTAGAACTGCAGGCACAGTATTTTGTGGGTCTGATATATACCGTATCATATCATCTGCATATAGAGAAATTTTCTGTTCAAGTCCTTCTCTGGTAATCCCCTTTATCTCAGAAGCATTTCGATAGTGAACTGTCAGTGGCTCAATGGCGATTGCAAAAAGTAGTGGTGACAAGGGGTATCCTTGTCTGATACTACGTTCTAGTTTAAATGCAAGCCTTTATCAATTGGATGAGGAGCCCTACCTTAGTGAAGACATATGTTTTATTCTGAAAAGCATTAGGGAGAGAGGCCTTATTTTAGGAGTGTGTTCTAGACCACCTAATGCAGACAATTTCAATGCACATTGTTTCAGTAATATTAAAAAAGTAATATTAAAAATATTAAAAAATAGCGGACCGAGACTGTTATTTTAAAATGAGTTTATCAAGAACAAGGTGACATAGTTGGAAACTTAAGAGTAAATTTAAGTTTTTCTTTACGCACAGAACCATAGACACATGGAATAAGTTACCAAGTAGTATGGTAGACAGCAGGACTTTATGGACTTTCAAAAGTAGACTTAATTTTATTTTTAAAAATGTAATGGTTTGGACTGGAGAGATTTGTTGGGCTGAATGACATGTTCTTGTCCAGATTGTTCATCCAGATTTTTCTCCTCTTCCTAGCATTAGTTCCACACGATTGTAGGGTCTGCAATTTCTCCTCCATTTGGCGTGATCCTGGGCATCCTCTGGGGCAACACCAGCGATTTTCATGTCCTCCTTGATCCGGTCCATCCAAAGTTTCTTCAGTCTCCCTCATTGGGCGTCTACCTTGGGGGCTCAGGCGCAGTGCTGTTTTGGTCAATGAGTTTTCATCACCGTGGGCAACATGCCCATATCATTGTAGCCTTGCCTCATGCATCTTTTCCATGATTGGTGCAACTGCCATCCGTTTCTGGTGGTCAGTGTTCGTGGCATGGTCCCGTCTCGTCAAACCAAGGCACCACTGTAGCATCCATGTTTCCATCACACTTAGGGCCAGTTTGTGGTTTGTAGTAGTTGTCCAGCCCTCTGAGCCATATTGGGCAACTGGGCACACCACCATTTTGTATATCTTGGACTTAAGATGGTCTGGCATGTGGCTGTTGCAGAGGACTCCAGTGACCTGTCGCCATTTCAACCATGCAGCGTTCATCCTTACGTGGACGTCAGGGAGCAGGTTACCATTGCTGCTGATGACTGAGCCGAGAAACATGAAGTCGGCGACCTTCTTCAGGTCTTCACCACCAACGCTGATGGTTCTGTTGATCTGTGGGCCACACTCCATGTACTCGGTTTTCTTGATATTAAGCTGCATACCATTAGCATCCAAGCGAGTTTTCCACTGCTGTGTTAGCTACTCCAGATCATCATGGTCTTCATCCGCAAGGAATATGTCGTCGGCATAAAGGAGCGACCTTGGGTGGGGTGTTGCAAGGTTACCACGTCCATGCATAAGACAAACAGGAGTGGCGAGAGGGCAGATCCTTGGTGGACTCCATCATTGATTGTAAAAGGTGGTGAGACTCCCACTGGACACTGGACGACATTGCTAACATTGCTATATAGTAGCTTGATCCAATCAACGTAGGCATCAGGGACGTCATGTGATCATAGGGCATACCAGATAAGGTCATGAGGTACCATAAAGAATGCCTTCTCCAAGTGTAGGAACACCATTTGGATCGTCATGTTCTTCTCACGGTGCCTTTCCAACAGCAGCCGGGCAGCGTGGAAGGCATCCATTGTGCCGCAACCTTTCACAAATCCGTATTGGTTTGGTGTAATGGTAACAATCACACGCATCTGATTCACACAAAGATATCATGACATGGCTTAGGAGGCAGATTGGTTGGTAATTCAACCACTCGGCTACATGGCCCTTGCCTTTCTAAATGGGCAATGTGCTGGTCATTGCTGGGGTTTCTTCATCTTGGATGATATGGTTGAAGAGGGTGGTGAGGTTCAGTATGCCCCTGCGGCCAAGGATCTTCCACGCTCCGGTGGGGATGTCATCGGGGCTGGTTGCTTTCCCATTTTTCATGTTCTTGATGGCGGCTTCAATTTTCATGTTAGTGATTGGTGGCAAGGGTTCAGGGACAAGGTTCGTCCAGATTTTTCTGAAGTTCTAATTCTAGCTTTTTAGTAAAATATGACCTCCTTCTTCTGAGACCATGCTGACTATTTTTCGGTCCTTGCCTTGTGGTGCTCAATCTTTCCCTTAATAATCTCTTCTATTTATGCCCCTGGTAGGGCCACCCATGGCAAACTGGTCCTAGGTGAAGGATGAGACAAAGAGCGGTTCATCAAACCTCCTATGAAGAATAAAAAATTTGCACAGCGTTTTCCCTTGCATGGACGAGGGACACTGGGCACCTTGGCCGTCCGATCCTCGGCTACAAAAGTTGGCTCTTGGGACGTGGAATGTCACCTCTCTGAAGAGGAAGGAGCCTGAGCTAGTGCGCAAGGTTTAGAGGTTCTGGCTAGATATAGTCGAGCTCATCTCGACGCACAGCTTGGACTCTGGAAACCGTCTCCTTGAGAGGGGCTGGATGCTTTGCCACTCTGGAGTTGCCCCCGTTGAGAGGCGCCGAGCAGGTGTGGGCATACGGAAAGTATTCAGACCCCCTTCAATTTTTCACTCTTTGTTATATTGCAGCCATTTGCTAAAATCATTTAAATTAATTTTTTCCCTCATTAATGTACACACAGCACCCCATATTGACAGACAAAAAAAATAATTTTTGAAATTGATGCAGATTTATTAAAAAAGAAAAACTGAAATATCACATTCTCCTTAGTATTCAGATCCTTTGCTCAGTATTTAGTAGAAACACCCTTTTGAGCTAATACAGCCATGAGTCTTCTTGGGAAAGATGCAACAAGTTTTTCACACCTGGATTTGGGGATCCTCTGCCATTCCTCCTTGCAGATCCTCTCCAGTTCTGTCAGGTTGGATGGTAAACGTTGGTGGACAGCCATTTGTAGGTCTCTCCACAGATGCTCAATTGGGTATAAGTCAGGCCTCTGGCTGGGCCATTCAAGAACAGTCACAGAGTTGTTGTGAAGCCACTCCTTCGTTATTTTAGCTGTGTGCTTAGGGTCATTGTCTTGTTGGAAGGTAAACCTTCGGCCCAGTCTGAGGTCCTTAGCACTCTGGAGAAGGTTTTTGTCCAGGATATCCCTGTACTTGGCCGCATTCATCTTTCCCTCGATTGCAACCAGTCGTCCTGTCCCTGCAGCTGAAAAACACCCCCATAGCATGATGCTGCCACCGCCATGCTTCACTGTGGGGACTGTATTGGACAAGTGATGAGCAGTGCCTGGTTGTCTCCACACATACCACTTAGAATTAAGGCCAAAAAGTTCTATCTTGGTCTCATCAGACCAGAGAATCCTATTTCTCCCCATCTCCGAGTCTCTTCAGGTGTCTTTTAGCAAACTCCAAGATAGAAAAAAGAAGAAAAGTGAAAAATTGAAGGGGGCCTGAATACTTTCCGTACACTACTTATTGCCCCCCGACTTGGAGCCTGTTCATTGGGGTTTACGAGAGGGTAGCATCCCTCCGTCTTCAGGTGGGGGGACAAGTCCTAACTTTTATTTGTGAGTATGCGCCGAACAGCAGTTTTGAGTCCCTGGAGGGGGTGCTAGAGGGCATACCTTCTGGGAACTCCCACGTTCTGCTGGAAGACTTCAATGCTCATGTAGGCAATGACAGTGAGACCTGAAAGGGCGTGATTGGGAGGAATGGCCCCCCCGATCTGAACCCGAGCAGTGTTTTGTTATTGGACTTCTGTGCTTGTCATGGATTGTCCATAACGAACACCATGTTCAAGCATAAGGGTGTTCATACAGTATGTGGTCTTGGTATCAGGACACCCTAGGCCTCAGTTCGATGATCAACTTTGTGGTCGTGTCATTGGACACTCGGTTGAAGAGAGGGGCGAAGCTGTCAACTGATCACCACCTGGTGGTGAGTAGGCTTCGATGGTGGGGGAGGATGCCGGTCAGGCCTGGTAGGCCCAAACGTGTTGCGAGGGTCTGCTAGGAACATCTGGCAGAGTCCCCTGTCGGAAGTAGCTTCAACTCCCACCTCCGACAGAACTTCGACCACATCCCGAGTTCCCCCACATCCCCACATTGAGTCCGAATGGGGCCATGTTCTGTGCCTCTATTGTTGAGGTGGCTGACTGGAGCTGTGGAGGCAATCCCCGAACCCTTTGGTGGACACTGGCGGTGAGAGATGCCGTTAAGCTGAAGAAGTCCTACAGGACCCTTTTGTCCTGTGGCACCCTGGAGGCAGCTAATAGGTACCGGCAGGCCAAGCAGAATGCGGCTTCAGTGGTTGCGGAGGCAAAAACTCGGGTGTGGGAGAAGTTTGGTGAGGCCATGGATAACGGCTTTTGGAGGGCTTCGAGGAGATTCTGGTTCACCATTCGACATCTCAGGAGTGGGAAGCAGTGCAGTGTCAACACTGTATAAGGTGGGGATGGTGCGCTGCTGACCTCAACTTGGGATATTGTGGGTTGGTGGGGGGAGTACTTCGAAGACCTCCTCAATCTCACTAACATGTCTTCCAGTGAGGAAGCAGAGTCTGGGGACTCAGAGGTGGGCTCCCCATCTCTGGGGCTGAGGTCACCAAGGTGGTCAAAAAACTCATTTTGTGGCAGGGCCCCAGGGGTGGATGAGATATGCTGGGAGTTCTTCAAGGCTCTGGATGTCGTAGGACTGTCTTGGTTGACACGCCTCTGCAACATTTCATGGACATCAGGGACAGTACCTCTGAATTGGCAGACTGGGGTCGTGGTCCCCCTCAACTACAGAGGGATCACACTCCTCAGCCTCCCTGGAAAAGTCTGTTCGAGGGTCCCGGAGAGGAGGGTCCGTCAGATAGTCGAACCTCAGATTCAGGAGGAACAGTGTGGTTTTCGTCCTGGTCGTGGAACAGTGGACCAGCTCTACACCCTTAGCAGGGTCCTAGAGGGTGCATGGGAGTTTGCCCAACCAGTCTACATGTGTTTTGTGGACTTGGAAAAGGCGTTCAACCGTGTCCCTCGAGAATCCTGTGGGGGGGGTACTCCGAGAGTATGGGATACCTCGGAGTACTGCATCCTCCAACTATCCTTCTGCTGATACCAGCATAGGTGAGACATCCACACCCACAATTACAGCAGCCCATGTGAGCAGAGAGCTGAGAAGACTTCGTGCCAGCAAAGCAGCGGGTCTAGATGGTGTATCGCCACGACTGCTGAAGGCCTGTGCGTTGGAACTGGGGAGTCCTCTACAGCACATCTTCAACCTGAGCCTGGAACAGGGGAGAGTCCCAAGGCTTTGGAAAACATCTTGTATCACACCAGTCCCAAAGGTATCATGTCCTAGTGAGCTGAATGACTTCCGGCCTGTCGCTCTGACGTCACATATGATGAAGACCATGGAGCGGCTGCTGCTTCACCACCTGAGGTCACAGGTCCGCCATGCCCTCGACCCTCTGCAGTTCGCATACCAGGAGAAGGTGGGAGCGGAGGATGCCATCATCTATATGCTACACCGATCCCTCTCCCACTTGGACAGAGGTAATGGTGCTGTAAGAATTCTGTTTTTGGACTTCTCTAGCGCCTTCAACACCATCCAACCTCTGCTCCTTAGAGACAAGCTGACTGAGATGGGAGCAGACTCACACCTGGGGGCATGGATTGTGGACTATCTTACAGACAGACCTCAATATGTGTGTCTTGGGAACTGCAGGTCTGACATTGTAGTCAGCAACACAGGGGCGCCGCAGGGGACTGTACTTTCTCTGGTCCTGTTCAATCTGTATACATCAGACTTCCAATATGACTCGGAGTCCTGCCACGTGCAAAAGTTTGCTGATGACACTGGTATTGTGGGTTGCATCAGAAGTGGGCAGGAGGAGTACAGGAAGCTAATCAAAGACTTTGTTAAATGGTGCGACTCAAACCACTTATACCTTAACACCAGCAAGACCAAGGAACTGGTGGTGGATTTTAGGAGGCCCAGGCCCCTCATGGACCCTGTGAACTTCAGAGGTGTCTGTGTGCAGAGGGTGCAGACCTATAAATATCTGGGAGTGCAGCTAGATGACAAATTGTAATGGACTGCCAATACTGATGCTCTATGTAAGAAAGGTCAGAGCTGACTATACTTTCTTAGAAGGTTGGCGTCCTTCAACATCTGCAGTAAGATGCTGCAGATGTTCTACCAGACGGTTGTTGCAAGTGCCCTCTTCTACGCGGTGGTGTGCTGGGGAGGCAGCATAAAGATGAAAGACTACTCACGCCTGGACAAGCTTGTTAAGAAGGCAGGCTCTATTGTAGGAGTAAAGTTGGACAGTTTAACATCTGTGGCAGAGCGACGGGCATTAAGCAAACTCCTGTCAATCATGAAGAATCCACTGAACAGTGTGGACTTTTGTCACTGTCTTGCTCCACTGACAGACTGAGGAGATCGTTCCTCCCCCACACTATGCGACTCTTCAATTCCATCCGGGGGAGTAAATGCTAACATTACTCAAAGTTATTGTCTGCTTTTACATGCATTTTTATTACTATTTAATTTAATATTTTTTTTTTCTATCAGTATACTGCTGCTGGATTATGTGAATTTCCCCTTGGGATTAATAAAGTATCTATCTATCTATAAGGGCTGTCGGTCCCTGTATAACCGGTATCAGAGCTTGGTCCGCATTGCCCGGCAGTAAGTCAAACCCGTTTCCAGTGAGATTTGTACTCTGTCAGGGCTGCTCTTTGTCACTGATTCTGTTCATAACTTTTATGGACAGAATTTCTAGGCATAGCCAGGGTGTTGAAGGGGTCCGGTTTAGTGGACTCAGGATTGGGTCACTGCTTTTTACAGATGATGATGTCCTGTTTGCTTCACCAGGTGGTGATCTTCAGGTCCTTCTGGATTGGTTTGCAGCTGAGTGTGAAGCGGCTGGGATGGGAATTAGCACCTCCAAATCTGAGACCATGGTCCTCAGCCGGATAAGGGTGGAGTGCCCTCTCAGGATTGGGAGCGAGATCCTGCCCCAAGTGGAGTAGTTCAAGTATCTTGGGGTCTTGTTCACGAGTGAGGGAAGAATGGAGCGTGAGATCTACAGCTATAGTGTGTCTTTATGTGAAAACAGCCGAGCGTGTCTTTATCTGAAAACAGCCGTGTCAGATGGGGTTGTATGGATTGATTCTGAACACGACTGAGAGAATGAAAAATGAATGAAAAAAAAAAAACAAAGCTAACCTTTACAAGGATCATAAATTACACCGGCTGTTACAGACTGAAATCAAATGTATGCTTTTATTCTAAAATAGTAAGAATAAGAGCAGTTCTCAAAACGGAGTGGTGCAAGATCGAACTCACAACCTTTTGATTCCCAGAGAGCTGTGAACGATTTTAAGAAGTGATTTAAGGTGGGACATATCTACGAGTTTTTTTGTAGGCTCTGGTAATTCTAGTGTTAAGTGTTTATATATGTACTCAGTAAACTTCTTAAGAACTGGGGGATAAAATTATCTGGTCCTGGTGATTTATTTCAGCCTGTTTAATCTAACCAGAACTTCTCCCTCCAAATCACTTAGTACCTCCTTAGCAGTCCCTTTTACCACTGGGAGGTTATTCCTTTCTTCTTATGTGGAGACCTCAGAAAAGTGCAGTTTTGGAGCATTTGCTATTTCACTGTGTTTTTAAATTCCTCTTTACTAAATACTAGATCTAGACAGGCTTCCCCCCATGTTGGTGCTTTAGCGTACTGTGTTAAAAATAGCCACTGATTACTTCTGAAAACTCCTCTTGTACTCAGCTATATGCAAAATTATCCCACTTAACTGTAAGGTAGTTAAAATCCCCCATGACTGTAATATCCTCCTATAAACTTGCCTTTTTAATATTACTAAAACGATGTGCACAGAAATCACTGTCTGCATTGGGTGGTCTGTAGCACACTCTTAAAATGAGGCCTCTTTCCCTAAGGCTGATCATCCAGTTAAAGAGGTTTTGCATTTTAAACTGTTTGAGATAATCAGCAGTGAATGCCCCTTAAGCCTATACCCTTCTACCTTACACCAAGATTGAGCCACACGTTAAGCCTTCTGATATCCTCAGTCTTTCTTGGACTGGCAAAGGCAGAGCTTCCAAGTAGACTACCTTGTCAGTTGTACTCCTCATCATGGCAACCATTTAAATTTAGATTGCAGAACTAACAGACTACCCTCATATATGTCATTTGTTCCAACGTGACCCTTCTTCCAGGGATGTCTGTCACCTGTGCACCCAGAAGGTAACACACCGTGCAAGACCCTGTCTCTGCAATCTCCATTGATTGAGTGCCGAACTATCACTACCTCTCTCTTTCTGGGAACTGTGTTTAAAGTAGACTGATTCCTTATACTTGCCTGCCACCTCAGAATCTTCAGAGACACCACCCAGCTCAACAACGACCTGAAAATGGTGTGACACTTCCAATTCTGGTATTGAAATCCCCCAGACAGTGTGCACTATTTACCTTACCCTTTGTGGCCGTGACCCACTTATCTCTTATCTGTCTGGTCTGGAGTCTCCTTCCACAGCACCTTTGGGATGCACACTGTCACTCCAAAGCAGTGTTTCCCAACCTCGGTCCTGGTCCTGGTCCACTGTGGCTGCAGGTTTTTGTTCCAGCAAGATTCCTAATCAGTGACAACACCTGATAATACTGATCTCATTTAATTATTATTTTTCTTTTATTCTGCATTCAGAAAAGTACAGCAGCATAATTTTTACATTTCTAAGACATTTACAAATATTTCTGCTTTTGCTATAGATTTAAATGCTTAACTCTCTTTTGTTTTCATTAGATTTTGCCCTTTCTCTGTACACCTTTTTTTAAAATTAAATGATTTAACTTAAATGGTAAAACTACAAAATTAAAGCTAAAAAATGAAAGAACTGTTAGTTATTTTACTCTTTCTGGTCTCCCTCGACTGCCTACTGTTTGTCTTTCTGTTAGGTTAACTTTACTTTTGTATGTCTGTTCTTGTGTCTTTGTGCCAATCTTATTACTTACTTGAAGGACCACCACTTACACCGTTTGTATTCCTTAGTATTAATGAACCCGTATGCTGTTGGCCTCTTAATTGCCCTACATTCCTGACTGCTAAGAACTATTCAGTCTAGTCATTTTATACAGTTCTTTCTTCTTACTAAGAAAAACTTGCTTACTGAATATACGCTGCTAGTTAATTTCTTATTGTTTCTATTTCCTGTTTCTACAGCCACTTGTGCCTGATCAGTGCGTCAACACTAGTTATCTGCCTACATATCACACAGCCCTTCTGTTGACTGCTTTGAAGTCAGCCACCTACTTGTACTTAGCAAATTAATGTTTTTTTGCTTATGAATGTGTGTTCTCTCGCTTTCTACTAGCATTAATGCTTAACTATAAGAGAGTTACATGGGGCTCTGTTTAATCAGTCTGTATATGCGTTGACCATTTTCCCCATTAAAGAATTGTTACGTTTAACTATTCACTGATATTGCACTGCTTACTTACTTGCAGAGTTGTCGGTGTCAGCAACTGCTTACTGTCCTGCCTCATTGATGCTTGTTTGAATACAAATAACAAGAACCTGTACAAGTAACTTCCAGATGTTCCCCAAACACTTTGCTCCTGTGCTGGCAAATAAATAAATAAATAACCTTCTACAGGGGAAAAAGGCTTTTAAAAAAATCCCTCTTGGATTATTAGTGGCAACCAAAAAAACAAAGTTTTTACGAGCAAAACCTATCATTTAATTAACTGTTACAGCTCAGTACACAAAACTCACGAGTGGAAGAGGAAATGCTTCAAGGATGACTCCGCATGTCAATATGTCATAGTCCAAAATACGTGGACATATTATGCATGATTTGTTCTTCAGTATCTACCAGTAAAGGTAATAAAATATACCAAAAATCATGCCATATTTACATTTTGTAGTCCATGGTATAATTTAAATAAACGTAAATGCAGATTTCACTAGATGAAAGAAACAAGGACACCAACCTCAAATACCTAAATTTAGAATAGGGTGGACCAAATTAGGTGCAAATGATTAGAACATCACAAAAGACAATCTTGTAGGAACCATTTTTATTTAAATTTCAGACATTTAGTTTTGTTTGTCCTTAAAATATGTCATCACAATTCTATAAGATGTGTTTGAGTCCGGGGAAAAAAAAAATCCTCAATTTGAAATTAACCATTACAAATACCAGATGATAATCAACAAGTGGAGAATATTTCAAACTACTGTGTCAACCTGTCCAGGACACTGCCATTCCTGCAAGTTGTGCCTGAAAACAGAATGCAAGATACTGAAATTAGCCTCTTAAGAACTTTAGAATTTCAATACATGACCCACAGGGAACTGTTGCAACTGTGGTGTTAAAGTGCACGAGACAGGTAGGAATAGGTGGGTCACAGTCACAAGGCGTAAGGTAAAGGGTGCACACTGTCCAGGGGCATCAACCCCAGAATTAGAAGTGTCTAACCGTTCTCATGTCCTGGAGCTGGACGGTGACACTGATAATTCTGAGGTGGTAGGCAGGGTTGAGGAGCCCCAACGGGCCACCTCAAAACCAGTTCCCAAAAAGAGAGAGGTAGTGATAGATGGGGACTCAGTCATTAGGGGGATTGAAGCACAGGTATGCTCCAGAGAGAGAGAGTCTCGCACAATGTGTTGCGTTCTAGGAGCACAGGTGGGAGACCTCCCTGGAAGGGTGGATAGGCTCTTGTCCAGAGCGAGGGTGGATCCAGTTGTCATTGTCCACGTTGGAACAAATGACATACATAAGTGTAGTCTGTCAGTTCTTCGATCCAAATTCAAAGAGTTAGGTACCAAGCTGAGGAGCAGAACTGACAAGGTAGTCTTCTCCGAAGTTCTGCCTGTGCCACGCGCCAGTACAGGTAAGATTGAGGAGATTAGAAGGCTTAACGCGTGGCTCAAATCTTGGTACAGGGCAGAAGAGTATAGGTTTATGGGGCATTGGGACTCCTTTTGGAACAGATGGGATTGTTTAAACTAGGGAATGGGGGGGGGGGCAGGGAGTTTAGGACAGGCCAGATTTAGATCTATACATGGAAGAACAAACAATGGTGTAGAAATAAAATGCATAGTAATGTAAATTTTAAGCAAACACGTAAATGTAGAAGGATTAACACATTAAAAATTGCTTGCCTTAATGCTAGAAGTATCAAAAATAAGGTAAGTGAGTTGGAGTTGTATGTAGCAGAGCATAATTATGATATTATAGCAATAACGGAAACCTGGCTAAATAACAAAGATGGGGATGAGTGTAACATAGAGGGATACACATTTTTAGGAAGGATAGACAAAACAGAAAAGGAAGTGGGGTTGCTGTTTATGCCAAACAGGGTTTAAATGTAAGTCATCTTCAGTTGGATGATGAGCCCCATCTTAGTGAGGACATGTGGCTTGCCTGGAAAATATTAGGGAAAGAGGTCTTATTTTAGGAGTGTGTTATAGACCACCCAATTCAGACAGTAATTTCAACACACATCTTTTTAGTAATATCAAAAAGGCAAGTTTACAGGGGATATTATAGTCATGGGGACTTTAATTATCCAAATATTAACTGGGATAACCTTACAGATGGAGGAGCACAAGAGCAGGAGTTTTAGAAGTAATCAGCGACTGTTTTTAACACAGCATGTTAAAGCACCAACACGGGGTGAAGCCTGTCTGGATTTAGTATTCTGTAATAATCAGGATAGAATTGAGGGTGTAGTGGTGATTGAACCACTAGGGTCAAGTGACCCAGTATGCAAAGACTAAAATTGTTAATTTGAACTTTGGTAGGGCTAATTTTGAGCAGATGCAAAAAAGTCTAAATAGGATAGACTGGGATAAGCTTTTAAATGTGGAGACAGTCGAGGAGCAGTGGAACAGGTTTAAAAATGTTTTACATGTAATGCAGGACAGATACATACCTAAATTTGGAAGTAATAGGAAACTAAAAAACTCCACATGGATTAATAAAGATTTAAAAAGAAGTTGCAAAGGAAAAACTGCTGTATAAAGCATATAAGACTAATGACTGCAAAGTGAATCGTAGCAGGTATGAGAACATGAGGGCAACCATTAAGAAGGATATCAGAGGCTAAAAGACAGTTGGAGAGGAATAAAGCAGATAAGGCGAAAGAAGACCCCAAGAGATTCTTTTAGTATTTTAGTAGTAAAAGAACAGTTAAGGAGGAGGTCAAGTTCATCAGGAATAGTAAAGGGAATTAAAAGATACAGACAATGAAATAGCAGATGCCCTAAACTTACATTTTTCTGAGGTGTTTACAAGTGAGCAAGTGGATAACCTGCCAGAGGTAAACAACTACTAAGGAGGTACTGAGGGATTTGGAAATTGTAGAGGGAGAAGTGCTGCTCAGATTAAATAAGATGAAATCAAACAAATCACCAGGCCCAGATAATATTTATCCTCGTGTTCTTAAGGAGGCTAGTGAGTACATATATAAACCCTTGACACACATTTTTAGGAAGTCACTGTGCACTGGAGAGATTCCAAAGGACTGGAAAATGGCAAATATCATCCCATTATATAAAAAGGGTGACAGGGCAGATCCAAGCAACTATAGGCCAGTAAGCTTAACAAGCATCACAGGAAAATTAATGGAAGGAATTATTAAGGATAAGATTGAGCAACACATGGCAAGGACAGGAGTTATTCTGAACAGTCAGCATGGGTTCAGAAGAGGGAGGTCGTGTTTTACTAACATGTTGGAATTCTATGAGGAGGCAACAAAAGGATACGATCAAAGTGGAGCTTATGATATTATTTATCTGGACTTTCAGAAAGCATTTGATAAGGTGCCACATGAGAGGTTGGGCATCAAGTTAAAAGAAGTGGGAGTTCAGGGTGATGTTTTTAGATGGGTGCAGAATTGGCTCAGACACAGGAAGCAGAGGGTGATGGTGCGAGGAACCTCATCAGAACTGGCCGATGTTAAGAGTGGTGTTCCACAGGGGTCAGTGCTAGGGCGCTGCTATTTTTAATATATATAAATGATTTAGATAGGAATATAAGTAACAAGCTGGTTAAGTTTGCAGATGATACCAAGATAGGTGGATTAGCAGATAATTTGGAATCCGTTATATCATTACAGAAGGACTTGGATAGCATACAGGCTTGGGCAGATTTGTGGCAGATGAAATTTAATGTCAGTAAATGTAAAGTATTACACATAGGAAGTAAAAATATTAGGTTTGAATACACAATGGGCGGTCGGAAAATCGAGAGTACACCTTATGAGAAGGATTTAGGAGTCATAGTGGACTCTAAGCTATCAACTTCCCAACAGTGTTCAGAAGCCATTAAGAAGGCTAACAGAATGTTAGGTTATATAGCACGATCTGTGGAGTACAAGTCCAAGGAGGTTATGCTCAACCTTTATAATGCACTGGTGAGGCCTCATCTTGAGTACTGTGTGCAGTTTTGGTCTCCAGGCTACAAAAAGGACATAGCAGCACTAGAAAAGGTCCAGAGAAGAGCGACTAGGCTGATTCCAGGTCTACAGGGGTTGAATTATGAGGAAAGATTAAAAGAGCTGAGCCTGTACAATTGAAGCAAAAGAACATTAAGAGGTGACATGATTGAAGTGTTTAAAATTATGAAGGGAATTAGTACAGTGGATCGAGACTTGTATTTTAAAATGAGTTCATCAAGAACACGGAGACACAGTTGGAAACTTGTTAAGGGTAAATTTCGGGCAAACATTAGGAAGTTTTTCTTTACACAAAGAACGATAAACACTTGGAATAAGCTACCAAGTAGTTTGGTAGAAAGTAAGACATTAGTGACTTTCAAAACTCAACTCTAAGTTTTCTTGGAGGAAATAAGTGGATAGGACTGGCGAGCTTTGTTGGGCTGAATGGCCTGTTTTCATCTAGAGTGTTCTATTGTAGCTAGCATATAGTATGTTCAGGTTAATACTGATGAAATAGTTGGGTACTGGACAGGTTCCTTTTGACAAATTTTGTACGTTCTTCTTCCTCTTTTGGCTGTTCCCGTTGGGGATTGCCACAGCGGATCATCTTCTTCCATATTTTTCTGTCGTCTTCATCTTGTTCTGTTACACCCATCATCTGCATGTCCTCTCTCACCACATCCATAAACCTTCTCTTAGGCCTTCCTCTTTTTCTCTTGCATGGCAGCTCTATCCTTAGCATTCTTCTCCCAATATACTCAGCATCTCAACTCTGCACATGTCCAAACCAATGTAATCTCTCCTCTCTGACTTTGTCTCCCAACCATCCAACCTGAGCTGACCCTCTAATGTACTCATTTCTAATCCTGTCCATCCTCGTCACACCCAATGCAAATCTTAGCATTTTTAACTCTGCCACCTCCAGCTCTGTCTCCTGCTTTCTGGTCAGTGCCACCGTCTCCAACCCATATAACATAGCTGGTCTCACTACCATCCTGTAGACCTTCCCTTTCACTCTTGCTGATATCTGTCTGTCACAAATCACTCCTGACACGCTTCTCCACCTATTCTGTACTGTTGATCCCAAGTATTTAACCTCATCCACCTTCACCAACTCTACTCCTTGCATCCTTACCATTCTACTGACCTCCCTCTCATTTACACACATGTATTCTGTCTTGTTCCTACTGATCTTCATTCCTCTCCTCTCTAGAGCATATCTCCACCTCTCCAGGGTCTCCTCAACCGGCTCCCTACTCTCGCTACAGATCACAATGTCATCCTGCAAACATCATAGTCCACGGGGACTCCTGTCTAATGTCGTCTGGTAACCTATCCATTACCATTGCAAATAAGAAAGGGCTCAGAGCCGATCTCTGATGTAATTCCAACTCCACCTTGAATGCATCCGTCAATCCTACCGCATACCTCACCAAAGTCATACTTCCTTCGTAATTATCCTGTACAACTCATACATACTTCTCTGCCACTCTCAACTTCCTCATACAATATGGCAACTCAATAGGCACCCTGTCATGCTTTCTCCAGGTCCACAAGGACGCAATGCAACTCCTTCTGGCCTCCTCTATACTTCTCCATCAACACCCTTAGAGCAAACATCACATCTGTGGTGCTCTTTCATGGCATGAAACCATACCACTGCTCACTAATCATCACCTAGCTTCCACTACTTTTTCCCATAACTTCATGCTGTGGCTCATCAATTTTATTCCCCTGTAGTTATTAGAGTCCTGCACATCCACCTTATTCTTAAATATCGGCACCAGTACACTTCTTCTCCACTCCTCAGGCATCCTCTCTCTTTCCAAGATTCCATTAAGCAATCTGGTTAAAAACTCCACTGCCATCTCTCCTAAACACCTCCATGCTTCCACAGGTATGTCATCTGGACCAACGACCTTTCCATTCTTCATCCTCTTCATAGTGTCCTTACTTCCTCCTTGCTAATCCGTTGCACTTCCTGATTCACTATCACCACATCATCCAGTCTCTTCTCTCTCTCTCTCTCTCTCTCCCCATTCCTAAGCCTCTCAAAGTACTCTTTCCATCTGCTCAACACACTCTGCTTGCTTGTGAGTACATTTCCATCTTTATCCTTTATTACCCTAACCTGCTGCACATCTTTCTAGCCAATCGGTACAGGTCCTTTTCTCCCTCCTTAGTGACCAAACTCTCATACAACTCATCATACGCTTTTTCTTTAGCCTTCACCACCTCTCTCTTCACCTTGCGCCTTATCTCCTTGTACTCGTCTCTACTTTCTGCATCTCTCTGACTATCCCACTTCTTCTTTGCCATCCTCTTCCTCTGTATACTCTCCTGTACTTCCCCATTCCACCACCAGGTTTCCTTTTCCTCCTTCCTCTGTCAAGATGTCCTGCCAAGCACCCTTCTTGCTGTCACCTTTACTACATCTGCTGTAGTTTCCCAACTGTCTGGTAATTCTTCACTACCACCCAGTGCCTGTCTCACCTTCTCCCTAAACTCAACCTTGTAGTCTTCCTTTTTCTACTTTCACCATTTGATCCTTTGCTCTGCCCTCACTGTCTTCCTCTTCTTGATCTTCAATGTCATCCTACAGACCACCATCCTATGCTGCTTAACTACACTTGCCCCTGCCACTACTTTGCAGTCTTCAATCTCTGTTAGATTGACTCTTCTGCATAGGATGTAATCTACCAGTGTGCATCTTCCTCCACTCTTGTATGTCACCCTGTGTTCCTCCCTCTTCTTAAAATATGTATTCACCACAACCATGTCCATCCTTTTGGCAAAATCCACTATCCTCTGACCTTCTTCATTCATCTCCTTGACACCATACCTACCCATCACCTCCTCGTCTCCTCTGTTCCCTTCACCAACATGTCCATTGAAATCTGCACCAATCACCACTTTCTGTCCCTTGGGTACACAGTTCATCACTTCATCCAACTCACTCCAAAAATCTTCTTTCTCACCCATTGCACACCCATCTTGTGGGGCATATGCACTAACAACATTCATCATCACACCTCCAATTTCCAGCTTCATAATCATTACTCTGCCTGACACTCTTTCACCCCTAAAACAATCTTGACATATTGTTCCTTCAGAATAACCCATACTCCATTTTTCTTCCTATCTGCACCTTGATAGAACAAGTTGAATCCACCTCCGATCCACCTGGCCTTATTCCCTTTCCATTTTGTCTCTTGCGCACACAATATATCAACCTTCCTTCTCCATCATTTCGGCTAACTCTCTTCCCTTACCAGTCATACTACCAACATTCAAAGTTCCTATCTTCTTTTTACCTTCTTCCTCTCCTCCTGCCTCCAGACATGTCTCCCCTCTCTTCTTGTTCGCCCAACAGTAGCCCAATTTCCGCCAGCACCCTGTTGACTAACAACACTGGTGGCGGTCGTTGTTAACCTGGGGCTTGACCGATCCGGTATGGAAATTTGTATTGTTGTCCGCATATTGATTTGGTAAAATTTTACACTGGATGCCCTTCCTGACGTAAACCTCCCCATTTATCCAGGCTTGGGACTGGCACGAAGAAACACACTGGTTTGTGCATCCCTTGTGGCTGGGTTTACATCCAATGTGACAAATTTCGTAAGTTGAACATTGTAAAAGTAGAGTGTCTCTGGAAGGTTAGTAGTAGTTGTTCAAAGGATACATGCTCCTTATAAATGCTGAGGGCTCTAGCTTGTGAGAAAGACAGGATTATTAATAAATTGGCAATGGGTACCAATGACTGGAGCATAGAGCAAAGTATATGCAAAGGAGTTTGAACAAGATCTTCTTTGTAATGCTACCCAAACAGATTATCTTGTGATTCCTTCCGTAGCCTCCATGTACTAACATTCACAAGCATGATGAAGTCTAATTTTCAGTTTTCATCAGTCACAAAGATTTGGAGACATTTTTCCACTTTCCAAAATTAAACTGAATGGAACAGTTAAACCCTGAAGGACCAAATGGGCAGCGTTCATTGCAGTAAGTTTCTTACTGATCTGTTTGTTTTTGTTTTTTTTTTTTGCAATAGTAAATGTTTATCTAGCATTAATGCATGAGAGATCCAAGAGAAAATATGAAGATTGCATGTTCTCTAGTGTTGGTGTATTGAATGTTTTAGAATGTAATACTTGGTCACTGGTTGTTGGCGTCTTTCCCATTAGCACTGTGTGAAAGGCAATAAATGGGTGCAGGAGGAACAACTCACACACATGCACCCTGGCACAATCCCACTCATGCTGTCCTGGAAGCACCATTTTACATTATCTTTATAATTTTGAATATGTGTTAGAGAAAACATTAGGTTAAAGAGGATGCAAACTACACACAGACAATGTCCAGGCACACAATTTAAACCTGTGACGCAGTACCAGCAATGACTGCCCTTGCTGCCCTACTTAAGAGTTTTTCATCTACACAGTTTTCACTTTCCCAGTAATGACATTGCCATTGTTGTTGTTCTGCAGCTCTACATTTTAGTGTGCTGCAGCTGCAGTGAAGTAACTCACTTGCAGTATGGTTTGGAACTGCAGAGAAGTGTGTGTTACAAACTTACAGGTCCGCTTTAAGTAGATCTTACGTTTGAGTGTTCACATGCAACCGAAGTGCTATAAGCCATAACTTGAAGGTATCACGGTTACCATAAGGTAATTGATTTTTATGTTTGTTCCCAGGTATGTGCATTTTGTAACCAAAAGGCAAAATTACTCTACAGGAATTACTCGGACACATGTTTGGTTTTATCCTGATCAACTTGTTTAAGTCAAAACACCACTGCAATCAGACAAATGAAATATATTCTTATCTGAAGAAATAATAATTCCAAGAATTTGTTATTAAAAAAAGATATATATTTCAAGGTTTCTTTTGTTATCACAACAATGGTACATAAACGTTGAAGACATTATTTCCACAACTGAAAACTGCTGCTTCAAAGTGGATGTATTTGTTCTTGTGGCTTACAAATGGGCTGAGGGGTAACAGGATCCGTAAATGAATGAACGTTAGAACATTAATAAAATAAAGCTTAGAACATTCTGAAGTATTTTTAAAATAAAAGAAAATGCTCTAATGACTCCCTCAAAATGAATGTGAATAAGTTGTCACACAGCCGCCCAAACCCAGTGAGAATCTGAGCTACTGTATAATTTGGGTTTAGCCTGTATCACACTGTATTCAGCCCTCCCTGTCAGCGTCAACAAGAAAAATAACTATTAAAACAATGAAAATACAAAATAGAGTGTATTAAATTTAGCAAAAGACACCAAACAAAATATAGATATATGTACATATATATTCAAAAGAAACATTCATTCAAATAAACAGACTGTATGAGACAATAAGGAAAGCACAAAATAAACTGTATTCCCCACCAAAACCTCACCACACTTGCACATAAATAAAACAAATAAATCACAATGACATAGGCCACTGATGCAAGAGACAGTCCAGTTCTTAAACGGTTAATAGGGAAAGTAGAGTTGATAATATTGAAAAACGGCCATAAACCTGAGTTAAACTGAAGCAGTGGAAACTGTTTGAAAAATGCAAGGCAGGCAACACAATCCCCAGCAAAAGAGACTAGAATAATCTCAATGGGTATGTTGTGAAGTTGCAGCAGGCTGTGGAAGCACCGTCTAAAACAATGGTTCAATTGGCCATCTCGCTAACTGCGTGGGATGAGTTGTGGAGCAACAGTGAGATGAATAAAGGTAAAATCCTGACCTCCAGATTGCTCAAGTCTGGATGTTGTCAGGGATGAAAGCAAGTTTGGACTGGCATTGAGCTGATAAGCAAGTTGACCATGTACCTGTGCACTGCTGGACAGCATTTTAAATCTAAATGACAGCAACAGGCAAAAGAATCTAACCAGACGTTTTGTCTCCAGCGAGAGAAAATGCCTTAAATGCTGCCATCCCAATTCATCTCCTGTTCTATCGTGACAGCTTTTACACACACATAAACATTTATATACATGAAAAAGGGCAGCCAAAAAGAGTTGTAGTAACAGTTGTATTTATTTAGCAGTGCTACAACTTTTCATTTTAGAAAGCAATTTTTGTGGCAAATTTATATATACTATGATTTTGAAGAAATATCTTGTGAAATACCGAATTATCCTTTAAGATGGTATATGTTATTCTTCCTTGGGAAAATAGACCTAGCTGGTCAGAGAACTGCTGTATGTCTGTCATGGCTCACTGTTTTCAGACTCCAGCTATTCTTATTTCTCAGTTTTTGTTTATGCTGTCTTGTGTGAACTTGGCCTACAAGACCGTGCTGGAATGCAGCTGGAACAAACCCCTAATTCTGAGGCTAATACAGTGAACGAGTGCTCTTTGAAGTTCACAAAATGAGCTGACAGAGATTCCAGTTCTGCCTCTTTTTCCACACTGGTATTACTTGAAATTACTGAATTTACTAAAGTGGTAAACACAAAGTAACTCAATGAAAAAAATCCAGTTGTTTCATGGGTAAAGCCATTTACTTTCAGGCTTCAGATCAACTGTAAAACCTACTTAAACCTATATGTTTTTGCCTTCTTATATGATTACCTTTAAAATGAAGGATAATGAGAAGAGTATGCTGTTTCTTAAATTATACAATGGTGTCTAATTCATATAATTTGTATGTTCTCTGATCTTCCTAAAATGAAATATATATGTATATATATATATATATATATGTATGTTTGTGTGTGTGTATATATATATATATATATATATATATATATATATATATATATATATATATATATACTGCTCAAATGAATTAAAGGAACACTTTTAAATCAGTATAGCATAAAGTCAATGAAACTTATGGGATATTAATCTGGTCAGTTAAGTAGCAGAGGGGGTTGTTAATCAGTTTCAGCTGCTGTGGTGTTAATGAAATTAACAACAGATGCACTAGAGGGGCAACAATGAGATGACCCCCAAAACAGGAATGGTTTAACAGGTGGAGGCCACTGACATTTTTCCCTCCTCATCTTTTCTGACTGTTTCTTCACTAGTTTTGCATTTGGCTACAGTCAGTGTCACTACTGGTAGCATGAGGCGATACCTGGACCCTACAGAGGTTGCACAGGTAGTCCAACTTCTCCAGGATGGCACAGCAATAGGTCATTGCCAGAAGGTTTGCTGTGTCTCCCTGCACAGTCTCAAGGGCATGGAGGAGATTCTAGGAGACAAGCAGTTACTCTAGGAGAGCTGGAGAGGGCCATAGAAGGTCAATAACTCATCAGCAGGACCAGTATCTGCTCCTTTGGGCAAGGAAGAACAGGATGAGCACTGCCAGGGCCCTACAAAATGACCTCCAGCAGGCCACTGGTGTGAATGTCTCTGACCAAACAACCAGAAAGACTTCATGAGGGTGACCCAAGGGCCCCATGTCCTCTAATGGGCCCTGAGCTCACTGCCCAGCAGCATGCAGCTCGATTGGCATTCTCCATAGAATACCAGAATTGGCAGATGCACCACTGGTGCCCTGTGCTTTTTACAGATGAGAGCAGGTTCACCCTGAGCACGTGACAGAAGTGAAAGGGTCTGGAGAAGCCATGGAGAACATTATGCTGCCTGTAACATCATTTAGCATGAGCAGTTTGGTGGTGGGTTAATGATTGTCTGGGGAGGCATATCCATAGAGGGTCACACAGACCGCTACAGCCTTGACAAAGGCACCTTTGGCTGCCATTAGGTATCAGGATGATTCAGGGCTCTGTAGGTTGATCATTTTCATTTCCATCAAACGATGTGGCATCCTTTCGTTCCTAACACATTACCAGCCTATATCAGTATAGATATCCAGGAGGATTTCTTTTTCCCATTGAGATCTGATGTGTTTTCAAAGTGTTAAACTGCTCAAAAAAATTAAAGGAACACTTTGAAAACACATCAGATCTCAATGGGAAAGAAATCCTCCTGGATATCTATACTGATATAGGCTGGTTAATGTGTTAGGAATGAAAGGATGCCACTGTAAAAAGCACAGGGCACCAGTGGTGCATCTGCCAATTCTGGTATTCTATGGCGAATGCCAATCGAGCTGCATGCTGCTGGGCAGTGAGCTCAGGGCCCTTTAGAGGACATGGGGCCCTTGGGTCACCCTCATGAAGTCTTTCTGGTTGTTTGGTCAGAGACATTCACACCAGTGGCCTGCTGGAGGTCATTTTGTAGGGCTCTGGCAGTGCTCATCCTGTTCCTCCTTGCCCAAAGGAGCAGATACTGGTCCTGCTGATGGGTTATGGACCTTCTATGGCCCTCTCCAGCTCTCCTAGAGTAACTGCTTGTCTCCTAGAATCTCCTCCATGCCCTTGAGACTGTGCAGGGAGACACAGCAAACCTTCTGGCAATGACACGTATTGCTGTGCCATCCTGAGAAGTTGGACTACCTGTGCAACCTCTGTAGGGTCCAGGTATCGCCTCATGCTACCAGTAGTGACACTGACTGTAGCCAAATGCAAAACTAGTGAAGAAACAGTCAGAAAAGATGAGGAGGGAAAAATGTCAGTGGCCTCCACCTGTTAAACCATTCCTGTTTTGGGGGTCATCTCATTGTTGCCCCTCTAGTGCATCTGTTGTTAATTTCATTAACACCACAGCAGCTGAAACTGATTAACAACCCCCTCTGCTACTTAACTGACCAGATTAATATCCTATAAGTTTCATTGACTTTATGCTATACTCTGATTAAAAAGTGTTCCTTTAATTCTTTTGAGCAGTATATATATATATGCAAACATTTTAATTTTGTGAGTAGTTTTATTGTACAAAATAAATTCTGTCTTTATTCAGTGTTGCTAGCAGTTTTCTTATTTTTGTAGACAAATAAATTCAATGTAGCCAGGCTCCAGGAAAAGCACTGTACTGAATTGACCTTAAAATACTTCATTACAATATGGTGGCCATCACATGGTTGTGCTGTTTAGCCACATCGCCGTCCACTTTGGTTGTTTGCTGGTAACAGACATTCAAATCAGTACACTATTTTACATATGGTAGGCGTTTTAGATCCATGAGTGAAAACCCTTTTAAAGTTACTGGAGTGCAAAATTTATTAGCTTTGCTAAAGTGTTTCTATTTTCCTTGCAGGTCCACCAGTACAGAGTGGCAATGACAGCAAAGGACTGTTCAATCATGATTGCCTTTTCACCTTGTGCAGAGGATGAGCTGTAAGTAGATGTATCTGCCTGTTGGTGTGTGTAGCCACAGCTCTCCCCGCCACCATCTAGAATTCATTTCCTGTTTGCTAGCTGCAGCTGTGGCAGGTCACTGCTGTTCGCTTTCCAGCCAAGTGTCTGAGATAATGATGATGCAGAGTGGCTGTAATAACAGCGGGGCCTTTGCTGTATTGCTGTTTATACGTGCTACCCGCCTAAACCCAGTATTCATTTACCATAAATAAATGGTCTCTGTGGTCCACTGCTAATCCTACAATGCCAGTTACATGAACAGGCCATTTCCTTGTTTTCTATGAAGATCTCAACCCAGCCACTGTTTGTACTGCTAGCATTCATCTTTGAGGGCACACTGCTGCTGTTTGAAAATGTTTGCCTTGTCTTACCAGATGTTTTTTTTTCTTTCATTTACAGACCAGATTCTCATTTGGTGATCCCATCTTCGAAGTCCAGGTTTACTTACTCAGTGTCTATTCTGGATTTGGACCCAAAACCCTATGAGAACATTCCACACCAGTACAAACTGGATGGAAAAATTGTCAATTACTACCTGAAAAAAACATTAGGAAAGCAGGAGCATGAGCATGAGGATTGCACACTGGTCCTTCACTCTGTGTGATGGGAACCACATTGATTTGGATATCTAGTGTGCTACTTGTGTACCAAGGCTGGTGGTGAGAGTGAGACAGAAAGTATTTAATTGTAGGGTGCTAGATTTGCCAAATGAAAAAGCACAGATTGCATTACCTGAAGTAAAGCAGGCCCAGATGCTGCAGTTGGGCCTGAGTGGATCACTTGATCATGTGCATATATTTGTACAGTTTGTAAATGACAGAACTTTCAAAGCCTCCCTTGTTACAGTTGTTTCTGGTGGCAAGTGAAGGTGGTTTTGTTTCATCTGCTGTTCTTGATTGTAAGTATAATTATGAGTTACAAGATAATTTACACCTCAACTATAATGATTAAATACTTATTTTTATATTGGTAAAAATCTATGTAAATAGCCAAATCTCTTCTCAGTAAGGATGGTGGGTGTTGACCTGCCCTTATTGCTATTGAATACCTCAGGAGATGCACAACACCATTGCCTTGTAGGCAGGAAGAGTATTGAAGTGCACAGCTGCCATCTACCCAGAGGCTTGTGGCCAAGATTTGAAGCCTGTAGCTGGGCAATTTCCTGGTTTCTGCCATCTAAGGAAGTCACCCCCAAGCTAATAACTCCATTTTCTATAATGTTTAGTTTTGAATTTGTCCAGACAGGAGCACATGATGTGCTTGGTGAGCCTTAATGGAGCTTATTTGCTGCATTATGCCTATTTTCTGATTTGGGAACTGCAGGGTTTTCTGTCATTTCAAGCCGGCTATCATCTCTTTGAAACTTATTCATAGAAAATACCAAAGACATTTTCTCTGTAGTACATAGGGTAACTGAATGTGTTCACTGAATAAAGTGGACAACTGTCCCTTTAAGACTAAGTAATTAAAACTATGATCATTACAAGTATGCCTCTGAATAAGTACATGAGTGAAGGTTGAATAGTCCTCCAGGCTTTGGTTTTATGGCCCCAGGGTTTGGAATCTGTACAACAGGGCAGGCGAGAAATCCACTTGTTCAGATAATTCATATCCAGAGTATGCAAAGATGCCAGCTCTTGAGGTCCACCTCGTATTTGATGGGTAAGATGTACAAGTGCCTGCTGTACTGTATGTTGAGAATCACAGCACCAAATGTCGATGTTAATTCTGGAAGTCACTCTGAGCCCTGACTTGTTCAGAAAAGTCACAGAATGAAACTCTTAAATGCTCCCTATGGTACTGTTCATTTGGTCCAAGCTACTTTAAAATCTCGCCATCCAGTGGTCGGGCAAATCTGCTGTTGACTGGCCTAAGCACATTCTGCCAAGACCGGCAGACTATTGTAATTGAATCTTTGAAAGTAAATGTTTCCTACCAAAGGTTGAAATATGCAGTCTAAATATAAGCCATAGCCAAAATGCATCTTTATCGTAGAAACCGCCTAATGTAGGATGAAGAAGGCATCTTATCTCATCTGTGTAGAACTGTGACATTTCTCATTTCCCTTCCGTGGAAATTGCCACCATTTTAACTTGAATAGCTGCTTGCGTTCTCAAACGTGAAACCACTGTGGTACTGTAATTGCATACATATACAGTAAAAACTGTATAGGAAGGCTGTAGTCTGATCTTGATTTTCCTTTTTTATTTAAATATTCCTATTTATTTTTTATGTCTTACATTAGTGCCATGCAGACTGAATATGCAGCATGCCATTTTAAAATTTTCTCAGTTGGTATTATAAAAATGTTTATAATGAATAAAGTAATTTAAAAGTAAATAAAGTTGGACATTAAACATTATTACAAGTTGCTGATGAGAGAGCAGTTTGTTGGCTGCTCATTTATTTATCCATGCACATATGTTTGATGAGGATTTCGATGGCTGCCTCGGTCCCTACAAGTCGTAGCAGGCTCTGAAAACAGGATGGTGCTTGTTGTGCCACATTCATCCAACTGTGCTTCAAAGCTGTGAAGAAAGGAAACATGGGTGAGCTATCCCCAAAGGGAAAGGCTGCTGGGCATCTCTAAGGGTAAACTTTCACTTTTTCTATTTTAAAATTTAAAAACAACTTTCCAACTGCATACAGTGTTAGGCGCAGACCCTGCCATACCTTGTTCTGACATCTTGAGGAGAAGACTCAGTTTTGGAGTGACATCTCCGTTATCCGTGACATTAATTTTCCACACAAACTTCATCTCAAATCTTAAGAATGTCATGAAAGAACAAACAAGACGATTGTGTCAGTTCTGTTTAGATATGCTAAGGTAGTCAAAAATTTTACAAAAAGTTCCTCACCCTGGGATGGCGGGATGTTGGCATACCATGTGCCCACTGCTGCAACCCTCTGGAAGTTGGATTACGTCTGGGTATTTTTCCTGCAGTAAAATCAGACAATATAGATCAGGGCTATTCAATTACAAATTCAGTTGGGCAAGATTTTCAAACCCAAGAAATTAGGCTGGGGCAGACATTTTGAGCAGCCGGTAAGCAGAAGATAATGACAAATTTTAAACCAACACAAACGACAGTATTGGAAAAACAAGTTATGTTTATTCATCGTTTCCCTTTTAAATTTGGTAACCTCTGACACAGGCACATCAAAAAGTATAAAAATAAATACATAAGTTGTAACTGAACTGTATCGAAGGTAGTAGCAAAACTTTTTTCCACTTTTGAAATAAAGAAATAAACATTTTGATCATATCTGACCCAGGCCCATCAGAAAGTGCATAAAACCAAAATAAGTGCACAGTATTAGCAATGACATTTGTTTCCCTTTTAAAATGGAATAAATATTTTGGTCAAATAATTTTCTCACTACTCATGCAGTCATATATATGACCCAGACCCATCACAAAATGCACTGAACAGGCTTAAAATAAACTAAACAAACACAGAAAAAGTGATAACAGTAACCACAAATGAATACAATGTATACAGCACACTGAAGGAACACGGGCTTGTTTTGTGTCACCGCATGTGTGGTTAAGCTTGGCTTTGTTACTCATCCCGCATTATGGTGCTATTTATTGTGCCGTGTCTCACTATGGCATTGGCTGGGATGGCGTGTTGGTGGGGAAAGCACTAAGTGAGGGGTCAGTGCATCATCCTAGAGAAAGTGGAGTGAGAGGGGAGCAAATGGCAAAAGAGGCGGAGAAGCAGAAGACTACCTTTTTTTTTTTTTTTCTTTGTGTTTGTGGCGGGGCAACCATTTGAATAGGCTGGCGTACATCAAACCTTACCTTTTTGATTTCTTTGTTGATCACCTCTTGCTACACAACATTGTCTTCCCTGGGACACAGTCTCTTTAATTCAGAGTCACTTTCTTGGTTTGTGTCATTTAATTGCACAGCTTGCTCCAGCTTTCTGCAGTGTCAAATTACCAGTTTTCCCAGCGTCACTATTTTTTAATTAGTAAATTGATTCAGCTGCTAACTGCTACAATGCATTTTAGCTTCCTTTTAGTGTACATGCTTGCTGTAGTGTGTAGCACCCAATTTGTTAATCAACTGTGTGTAAAACATGAGGTGTGCATAAGTTAACCTAAGTGTTCTGTGTAGCTTCTTGGATAAGATACAGTAGACCCCAATGTAATTTCTCCATATTTAGTGTTTTGCTTTATTTTAAAGTTTTTTTGGGAAAAAAAATGCTTTTTGGAAGAAACACAAATGATCAATGCTCTGTTCACAGCTAAAACGGTCTGTTCCCTCATATCTGATTTTTTTGTTTTTCATGTTGACTGTTGAAAGTGTGAGCAATCCCAACTGGTATGAGAATACAGGCATTTCTTGTGAATGTCCAGTAATTCAACATAAAAGACAATCAATGGTTGCTTCACTACTTTAGTGTGGTGTATCTGTGAATTTGTCAGCTCATGATAGTAAAGAAGAGAAACTAAAAAGAGAAAATCATAACTGTTGCTTTAAGAGCAATGATCACTGCTGCTGTCTACATTGAAATCTGTGAATATGATGGAGGAGCTGACCAGACAGCAGTGAGATGTTGAGGTTTTGGATGCAGACCAGTGATTACAAAAGCAGTGAAAGTCCGGATAAATCAGAGACCACTTCCATCATTTAACACTAGAAAAATGTTAAATGGCAATTTCACTTAATTTGGAAAGATTTAGGAGGAATAAGCTCAGCTCTGGAGAGTACTAATCCACCCAACGTTTGTGTGACAATCTGATGATTTAGAGCAGACACACTCATTTGACAGAACCTTTAACTTGTGGTGTACATTTACTGTCAGCTTGGCAGGGATGATGAGTAGTGACAATGGTGCAAGGAAATATTTTTGTAAAATAGTAGACCAACACAGTGACCAACTTTCCACACATTAGCATGGTTTTGAACACAATGGATAAAGCAGAGGTGGGCAGCATCAGTCCTGGAGGACCACAGTGGCTGAAGGTTTTTGTTCCAACCCAGTTTCTTAATGAGGATTCCTTTATTGCTGATGAAACACTTCTTGCTCAAGTGACCTTTTTCTTCTTCATTTTAGTGGGCTTGCTTGGTAAAGTTCCCCGCCCTTAATTGTTTACTTCAGTCCTAAACCGCCACATTCAGTGTTTTTAATGGCTCCTTTTCAGCAGTAAGATGCAAATGACAAAAGAGCCAGCAGTTCTCCATCCAAGTTGTTCCTATTTACAGTTGTGTGGATTTATCATACACTATCTGGAAAAATGCTGGAGAAGAAAAGGTGACGGACAAAAATCACTCATCCATTTTTGGCTTCAAATCATTTAGGTGATATTTTTTAGAAAGGAAAACAATATGAGAACCAGACATTGCAGAGTTAAAAACGCAAGCCATAACATTAGAAAAAAGATTGGCAAGAATTGGTTTATAATTAGGCAACGAGGTTGGAACGAAAATCTGTGGCCCTCCAGGACCGATGTTGCCCACCCCAACATAAGGTAATGACAGAATAAAGGACCCAGACCAGCACACCAAGTTAACTTGGACCAAAGCTCAAAACACAAGACAACACTCAGTAGCTATTATGTGCTGCTCAGAGTATTCCATGGGACCTTGGCAGACATAAGCGGCATCAAACAACCTAGTCTGACAGAAACGGGCACAATCAGAAGAAAAATAATACTACCTAATAAAAGTACCAATGTGCCATGGAGCCTTGCATTCTGTTTTTTGAATGGACTTTCTGGGTTTGTGTCTCGATACACACAAGACATTTTGTATTTCAGAAACAGCTTTTGTCTCACAGTTTTCCTTTGCAACTGACAGATTATAGCAGGGTGTAAGAACTTGTACTCTGGAGCGATATCAATTCAGAAATTCACAAATCAAATTTCTGTTCTTCAGGGCTCCCTGCTGCTTTATGTCAATGGAAGCTGCCTTGAAACTCAATTCATGCATGGTTGAGAGTTTAGAAAAAAATGTAGGAAAGCCTCTAGTGTTATTTTATTAGCTCGCTCCAGCTTCAAATGCCAAGAACTTCTATCCTACTCTGCCATATCCCAAGGCGTCTCAAAAGCTGTGTGTTTTGTCTGAAGCCTGAAAGTAGAACCATATGCTTCCCAAAAGTGCACAAAGGAAAAAGCAATTCTGAAAATGCCCTGAAGGGCCATTTGAGCACAAGGACTGCAGTGACTCTTGGATTGCTGTGGGAGCTTGGCACCATTCCTATTTACTGGATGCTATTTGGGCTGTGCTGGACTGCTCCTGCTTGTCACCCACAAAATTGATTGTTAATCAGGTTGTTCAGAATTTCAGTTCACTGTACTGAGGAAATCCAAGGTTAGTTCAGTTTTTGACGGAAATGTGCCAAGGTGTGTATTATTGGCTTGATGTGTGCATATTTTTTTTTTTTTAGTAATAAAGCGATGACTGTTTTCACAATTATTTGTTAGCACTTCTCCCCACTCACATTTTAGACCCACATTTGGACCCACTTAAGATATTCTGGAACACATTCTCCACAAAGACATGAGATTAAAAAAAAATTCTCTGCCATTTTTTATATAAGCAACATATAAAAATATCAGTTTGGGTGAAGCATCCGTGATTACATTTTTGCAACACATTATTTTTCAGTCAGGAAAAACACTGTGTGTCCTCATGTATTCTATTTAAATTGTTACTATTTAGTATTTCTCATTTCCTACTTTTGTCTTCACAACATCGGGTAATGCAATATGTTTCTGCAAGGATGCTGGTTGTTCTACTGTTAAAAACTAGTAGATTTACTCTGACAAAAGTATTATTTTTGATTAAAATAGATTTGATGGTGATATATAAAGTATAAAAAGTAGTAGCTTATCATCAGAAAAAGATTTTTTTTAAGTCTTGAATTTGAAAACAGAATTAACTTAATTTCCTAGCCACCCAGTAGGCTGCATTTAGGAACTGTACATGGATTCCAGTATTGATTAAACTTTAATGTTAGCATGTGAGGGGGAAAAGCAGCACATTACAGAAGAAGAAATATGTTTTTATATTATTACATCTTTCCCTAACCTGATCCTCGTAAGAAACTCTGGACCACATTCCAAGCCTGCAAAAAATACAAAGTCTCAACATGATCAGATACCTGTACCTGGCAGCTACAGAAAGAAAAACAAATGCACAGCTTAACTAAGACGCACAACTGCTAGCACACCCAGCTAAAAGGCTCCAGGGAGTCTCCTTTATATACTTCAGCCTATAGCATGCACTTTCTGATGTGCTCTCGTAAGATGTGAGCAAATCAAAAAAGGTGCAGTTTAAGTTTATTTCGTGTTTGACACAAAGGAATGTAAATTTACAGCTACTTACAGTAGCGTGCAAAAACAAGTTGAAAAGAAAGCTCCACTTTCCTAGTCAGGTTTTATGCTGGCAAATCCACCATATGCTCTGACTTGGGCTTCACAGTTAAAATGAAAACTGTTAATATTATTATGTTTACTTTTATGTTACTGTTTTAATGTGCTTTTCTATTTCCCCAAAGTTATTTAAGTTTGGATTTACAAGCTATTTATGGTAACAAATTACTCCTTTTTTGTTAGTTTGTAGTTGAACTTTTCTTTAATGCTAATGACCCTGCATATTGTACATGCTTTAGTTTTATTCCTTTTATTTTAAGAAAATGTTCCTATACTTGGTTTTGAAATTTGCAACATAGTGTTTTTTTTTTTCTTTCATCAACCAGTCCTATAGTTACAATACTGTCTCCAGCAAGAGAATTTGCTCAGGTAATGTAACTCTCTTGTCATGCTTTCAGGCTTCCTCCATTTTAGCTTCATTACACTTTGTTCTTCCCCTGAACCATCCAGGAGAAGGGCGAATGTAGTAAGGTTGAAATGGAGGTTACTTGCTGTGAACAGATGTTGTCATTAACATGCTGGAGACAATATCAAATAAGCAAAAATTAGCAATATCACCTTTTAAAAAATGTTAGGATGACATGTTGGGACAAATCAGCAGACTTGTTCAGTTAGCTATTTGTTGAAGTTTGAAAAATGTGTTATAGTGGATTTGTAGTTGGGAGTCGTTTAAGTGTCAAGCTAAGTGAGCCACATTTGTTGACTGGTCTAGTGCTGTTCAGATCCCATTCAATTTAAGAGAAAAATCTGAACAACTGTGCCACTTTACAAAACATGATGGTGAATAACCATCCATATGTGGAGTAAGCATGTAACATGAACAGAAGAGCCACCGTGCTAGCCAAAATGATCAATGTATGACTCTTCCCTCCCAAGAATATTATTCCATAAATCTTGAAGAGATCCCTCCACTTACTTATTGCTGTGCTAAATGTTCTCTGGGACTTTTTTGGAAAATGTTATGCCTCATTTTTGGCAAGATTTCCACACCTAAGAAGACTGGCTACCATCCCAAACATGACTCTGAATGTGTTTCCCTAAAACCCCATGAGTATTAGATACTATCTTTATAATCTTATCCAAACTGAGAAATACAAGATGTTTTAGCCAAAAATTTTAATTACATTTGATAGTGTCATGATATGCCTGTGGAACCTGTGTCCTGAAATTTTTTCTCTCTGATGGTAATGGATAAAGTCAATCTAATTCATGTTGTATAAGACCGGGCTAATTTGGGCAAGGCTATTAGAATGTTAAGATACAGTATGAATACAAAATGGGAGGTCTGAATGTTTAAAGTATACCTCATGAGGAGGAGCTGATGAGAACAGACTATATATATATATATATATATATATATCCAGATAGTGTACCACAGCCATTCAGAAAGTTAAAAGGGCGTCACAAGGTGTAGAGTGCAAGTCATATAACTCACTAGTGTGGCCACGCTTGAGGTTCTGTGTGCAGTTTTGATTTTTAATCATAACAGCAGAATAGAGAATATCCAGAGAAGAGTCACTAGGCTAGGACTTACGACTAGGTATGAGCAATGAGGAGAGATTAAATGAGTTGAACTTTTTCATTTTAACAAAGGGAGGTCAAGAGAGGACATGACTGAAGTGTTTAAAATCATTAAAGGAATTAGTACAGTAGGTCCAAGTTGTTACTTCAAAATAAACTCCAAGAACACTGGGACGTAGTTAGGAACTTGCTAAGGGCAGAGTCTGGACAAATGACGGAAAGTTTTGGTTCAGTCAAAGAGCCTTAGTTACATGGAATAAATAACCAGGTAGTGTGGTGGACAGCAGGACTTTAGGGACCTTAATTTTTGTCCTTATTTTGGACAATCTAGGTGAATAGGACAGACAAGCTCATTGGGCTCAATAACCTATTCATGTTACCTCTTTCCTAGTGTTCTAATGTTCAGAGCAAGTTCATTGTGAAAAGTGCCATAATGCAGAAAAGTAGATGGTAGGAAAATAATTATGTCTCTAAATAAATTACACATACGACTAATAAAGCATTATGCACAATACTTTGACCACTTCACAACTGCTTTTTGTGTCATACTTAATAAAGTGTAGATTTAATAAACAAAACCAATTCAAGTTGAAGATGCACTTGTGTTCAGAGATTTAGCATTTCAAATCTAAGGGGAGTTTCTGGCTTACTGTGGAGGATTCATGGAATAAAGAGAAGAGTGCAGAGTGCAGTTCCAGCTGCCTGGAGTGTTTGGGGTTAGGCCTTTTACATTCCAACCCTGTAATCCAAAAGTAGATTAGGAGGTTTTAATAATAGATGATTATTTATTAATTATTTAATACATTTGTATTTTTATTTTACATTGAGTTAATCGCAGAACAATTTTAATTAAAAATCACAAATTTCTGAGGCAATCTAACTATTCATTTGTGATTAATTTGGCTTTGTGGTAATAAGTGCTATTTGAATAATGACTGCATGCTATTCTACAGCAGACCTTCTTATGTAGTAGAGATGTAAAGAAAAGAGAAATATGAAAAGAGACTGCTAGGTAAATCAACCTCTACACCACTGCCATTTCCATGCCAGTGCTGACACTGTGCCAAGTTGACAACTTGACTGACAACATGTTGGGCAACTAGGTTTTCTCTAGAACATTTAGATATTTTCATTTACTGAAATAAAAGCAAATATATTTGAGTTTTATAACAATTCAGTTATGATCCTGTAAACTACACATACTGTACAAATACATATAGGTCTGAAAATGTTATGTCATTTACACTACCTCTCAAAGGACTGGATTGTCTACATTAATTGGATCTATGCCTTGCATGACGAAGTGTCCTCCTATGTATTTGTATTTATCTATGAGGAGGAAAAGAGCCATTCATTTCATTGTGCTGTCCAGCATTCCACCCAAATGCTATATTTGAAGTAATGTGCTTGTTAACTCTGAAAATGCCAGGCGACAGGATATAAGTACATGTGTTGTAACTGCAAATGTTATATACCAAGCAGAAAGACAGCATAACCTGATAGCAGAGGATATTGGGTGAGGCTGTTTCAATGACCAAAATAACTTACTCCACTTCACAATTACTAATCTACAGCCAGAACAAAAAAGTAGTACATTTTTTGAAAATGTGCTTTAGATTCCTAACCAGCATATTTTCTTAGACAGCATCCATTTTGAATAGTGCAGACAAACAAACCCAATATTGTCCCATGATGGTCACTAAATGGTTACGAAGTCTTTTAAGCTAAGTAAAACCTTCTGATTCAGCTTGCCCCAAAAGAATTTCAAAAGCAATGAAACATAACAAGAAGTGTAACTGCTAAGTATTGCTGCTTTAGCACCAACCTGGAAATAAAAACATCATCTGATGTGAGGCCAGCAACAGAGTTTCACTACACATGCAAACTCCTGCATGATAAAATCAGAGCAAGCAAAGACTCAGTGTCTCCAGGGGAACACAAAAAGCAGCTGCCTCAGCTTTCTGGGTAATGGCCAAGGCTGCTTTCATTTCTTTCTCATGAGACCACCTTGTTATGGTATTGAAAATCATGAAAACCAGATGTGGTGGATCAACTCTTCTGACATGTTGACTGGATGGCCATGTCAGCCTGTCCACAACATAACACAGTCCTCATTATTCTCTTCAACCGAGTAGCAGAAAGCTAACAAGATGGACTTTAATTAAAGTTGCGACTAGTTGTCAATTTTTAGGCACAGAACTGGTTACTGGGATCACTGATACAGAACTCTTCTTTAAAAGACTGAATCTGGGTAGTGGTGTAAGTACTTGTGGAGTTGTGAATAAAGCTTCAGGCTATGAAAGAAATAGATAAAATAATAAAAATTAAATAAAACTAAATAAATTTATTAGGTTAAAAAGTAAATATACATGTTGTATTTTTAAATCTTTTTTAGCTAACAGATGACAAAAGAAAAGAAAACTGCCAAAGAAGGTGACTGCAGAAGATACTTTTCAAAACATGCAAGCAATCGGTCAGTCACATCCAAGCTGAGATCATCACAGGAACATGCAGTCATATTATCACCAATGGTTTTCCTAAACTTTGCAGCTTAGCCCGTATATACTACTTAACACAGCAGTGGTAATGCAATAACCACATCTCTCATTTAGTGCTTTCCTACATAATGAATGATGCCACAAAAGAAACAGACAACAAAAGATGGGAAAAGAAGAGTGATAACCTGCCTCACCCTCCATGTTTACTCTTAAGTCTGAGATTATTTGGCAAAAAAGGTGCTGGTGCCAGTCATCAATGAAGACAAATATAGTACAGCACATACAGACACATCTACCTACAAAAACATGCAAACCACATGCACATTTACAGTCTGAATGCAGACACATGATAAATGCACATATAAACACAAATGCCAGATACCTACTACCTATTTTTACCTTTGTCAGGTAAGTAAGCAGGGGAAAACCTCTTCCATATATGATGGAACATAAGAAAAATGACTACAGTATCTGCTCTCTACTGAGAGGTGTGCTGAAAGGGATTAATACAATTAAACCTTCACACAGGATGACAGCAATTAAAAATTATTAGTTTGTACAGGTAAAATACTACTCCAGTTGCATGTAAATCTGTGTAGAATGAAGGCTACACATTCTCACTGCAGAGAGAGATGATTTTTATAAAAAAGCAAATTTAAACCGTTTTTGTCCCATTTCATCTGCACATTTATTTCATCAGTCTTCTTCCATTATTTTGATCAAACTGCAAAACAGTTGGAAAACAACTGAAAGAAAAAAAAATAACCAAAGTACAGATCCGAATCTGTTTTTCAGAGAGTCACAGTCAGGGCGGCTGATGGAATGACACTGCAGTTATGACTGCTGGGCTGGCTACTTTAAGCTGCTGTTTCAAGCTGATCCTCCGACAAGGACATTGGATATCTCTGGGTCCACTGTTCTTGAGGCTGATCCTCCAATTAGCTGTGAACCATCCATCCATCCATTTTCCAACCCGCTGAATCCGAACACAGGGTCACGGGGGTCTGCTGGAGCCAATCCCAGCCAACACAGGGCACAAGGCAGGAACCTATCCTGGGCAGGGTGCCAACCCACTGCAGGACACACACAAACACACCCACACACCAAGCACACACTAGGGCCAATTTAGAATTGCCAATCCACCTAACCGGCATGTCTTTGGACTGTGGGAGGAAACCGGAGCGCCCAGAGGAAACCCACGCAGACACGGGGAGAGCATGCAAACTCCACGCAGGGAGGACCCGGGAAGCGAACCTGTAGCTGTGAACCACCCAATCTCAATGAGATTGCACAGGTGGTGAACCATCTGAGGGTAGGGAAGGCTGTAGGGATCTGTGGTATCCGGGGTGAACTTCTACAGGCTGCTGATAAGGCTGTCCTCCTGGCATTGCCAGCAATCTTTGCTTCCATTTGGGAGACGGATCATCCCAACAGACTGGAAAACGGGAAGGGTGATTGCCTGGATTGTGGCAAATACAGGGGGATAACACTGCTTTTAGTGCTGGGTAAGGTCTTTGCTATGGTCGTCCTCAATAGGATCCATGATCACTTGCTCACCTACCAGCAACCAAAGGTTTTATGCCTAAGAAGTCTACCATCGATCACATCTGGGCACAGAGGGTTCTCATAGAGTGCAAACGCGAATATCGGCAGAGTTTCTTTGTAGCCTTTGTCAATTTTCATAAAGTGTTCGAGTTGCCCTGTGGGACATCCGGAGACTTTGCGGGATCCCCTCAAGGTTGCTGGATATCCTGGCTGGTCTGTACACTGGTATTGTGAGTGCTCTGCAAAGTGGAGGCAGAACCTCTGCATTTTTCCCAGTTGATTCTGGGGTTTGTCATTGGTGTGTTCTTGCTCCTACTCTGTTCAATGCTTGCATGGACTGGGTGTTGGGCAAGGTTGTAGGGTCCAGCAGCTGTGGGGCATCTGTTGGTAATGATTAGGCCTCTTGAGAAACTAAGCAAGGAGTCTGATTGTCTCGGCTTGAGTGTGTCCTGATAAAAACCATCCAGGGCTTTAATGATCTAATAGACACAGCCATCAACAGTGTGTCTGTCTGTGGAGAGTGTTGACCTTGTCAAGAGGTTTACTTACCTCGGTAGTGACATTCATGTCTCTGGTGACTCTTCCTATGAAGTCAGTAGATAGATTGGGAAAGCATGAGGGAATCATGAGGTCGCTGGAAAGGGGGGCGCAACCCATATCTATGCAAATGGAAGAAGGCCCAAGTCTTTAGAGTCCTGGTGCTTCCTGTCTTGCTATATGCAACCTGGCCTGAGATGAGGACTGGAGTCCTTTTGTACCGTGTCTTTTTAGAGAATCCTTGGGTACCACTGATTTGACTTTGTGTCGAATGAGCAGTTGCTTATGGAGTCCCAAATGAGGCACATTACCTGCATTGCGAGGGAGCATTAGTTACGGCACTACGGCCATGTGGCATGATTCACCAAGGGTAATCCAGCTTGCAGGATCCTCATTATTGAGGACCCGAGTGGCTGGACCAGGCCAAGGGAATGCCCAAGGAACACCTGGCTGTGGTAGATGGAGGGTCATTTCCGGAGGGTGGTACTGAACCGCATGTCTGCCTGGGGGATTGCCAACCAGGATCCCAAGCTGTTTTGTTGTGTGGTGGGTGCGGCAATGCACTGTACCAGTGAATGCTCCCCAAACTGACCTGACCTGACCTAAAAGTACAGAAAGGTGTATGGCAGCTGACAGCATATACTGTATAAGAAAACGTATAAAGTACACCTGTTATTTCAGTCACACCTGTCCATGAAAGTAGTAATGCTGATATATACTCTACACTTTTTAACTTCATTTTAATGGGCACATTTAGCTTATGGACCCAGTGAACTATAAAATAATTAAAGACTATTAAAAAAATAAATAAACAGAAAACATAATACTTATGTTTTAACAGAGAAATATCATGAAGTTTATATAAAAATATACATGTGCATAAATTTACGCATTGACATTTATTTGCTTGGCAGATGCTTTTATCCAATGCAATTTACAAAAGAGGAAGGTGTAGAATAAATGGACAAACACTAAGTGTATAACATATATGCAAAATTAGTTAAATTATAGCTGATTGCTAAAGTGCCAAAGCAAAAGAAGTAACACATTAAAAAGTGCTTGCCTGAGTGCTAGGAGTATCAAAAATAAAAGAAGTCAGTTGGAGTTTTATCTGCTGAGCATAATTTTACTATACCAATAACAGTCTGCATTTATAAGGTGTGTTGAAAAAGGGGATCAGACAGAGTATAGGAGTCAGGTTAAGAACTTTGTTTCATGCAGCAGAATGAATTGTCTGCAACTACACATTAGTAAAACCAAGGAATTGTGACTTTAGCCACACCAAAGAGGCTCTATGTCTAGTCATTATTCAATGAGTGGATGTGGAGGGGGTCCACATTAGTAACTGGTTGGACTGGTCTCGGAACTTAGAGGAACTATATAAGAAAGAACAGAGCAAGCTTTTTTTCATTAGGAGACTCAATTTCTTTAATATGGGAAGTGACAACCTTTGCATCTTCAACAACTCTGTTATGGTCTGTGCAATTGTCTACACTGTGGTGAAGGCTGGGCTGGTATCATCACATCAAGAGAGACCCATCAAATTAACAAGCTAATTAAAAGGGATGGTTCATTTATGGGACACACACTGGACCCTCTGCGGATAGCAGCAAAGGAAATCTTCTTCTTTCGGCTGCTCCTGTTAGGGGTTGCCACAGTGGATCCTCTTTTTCCACATCTTTCTGTCCTCTGCATCTTGCTCTGTTACACCCACTACCTGCATATCCTGTCACCACATCCAGAAACCTCCTCTTAGGCCTTCCTCTTTTCCTTTTTCCTGGCAGCTCTATCCTTAACATCCTTCTCCCAATGTGCTCAGCATCTCTCCTCTGCACATGTCCAAACCAACAGAATCTTGCCTCTCGGACTTTGTCTTCCAACCGTCCAACCTGAGCTGACCCTCTAATGTACTCATTTCTAATCTGTCCATCCTCATCACACCCAATGCAAATGTTAACATTGTTTAACTCTGCCACCTCCAGCTCTGTCTCCTGCTTTCTGGTCAGTGCCACCGTCTCCAACCCATATAACAAAGCTGGTCTCACTACCATCCTGTAGACCTTCCCTTTCACCCTTGCTGATATCCGTCTGTCACAAATCACTCCTGACACGCGTCTCCGCCCATTCCACCCTGCCTGCACTCTCTTTTTCACCTCTCTTCCACAATCCCTATTACTCTGTACTGTTGATCCCAAGTATTTAAACTCATTCACCTTCGCCAACTCTACTCTTTGCATCCTCACCATTCCACTGACCGCCCGCTCATTTACACACTGTTCATACTGACCTTCATTCCTCTCCTCTCCATAGCATATATCCACCTCTCCAGGGTCTCCTCAACCTGCTCCCTACTATCGCTACAGATCACAATATCATCAGCAAACATCATAGTCCACTGAGACTCCTGTCTAATCTCGTCTGTCAACCTGTCCATCATCATTGCAAAAAAAAAAAGGGCTCAGAGCTGATCCCTGAGGTAATCTCACCTCCACCTTGAATGCATCCGTCGCTCCTACCGCAGACCCCACCACTGTCACACTTCCCTTGCATATATCCTGTACAACTCTTACGTACTTCTCTGCCATTCCCAACTTCCTCATGCAATACCACAGCTCCTCTCAAGGCACCCTGTCGTATGCTTTCTCCAGATCCACAAAGACACAATGCAACTCCTTCTGGCCTTCTCTATATTTCTCCACCAATATCCTCATAGCAAACATTGCATCTGTGGTGCTCTTTCTTGGCATGAAACCATACTGCTGCTCATTAATCATCACCTCACTTCTTAAACCTAGCTTCCACTACTCTTTTCCATAACTTCATACTGTGGCTCATCAATTTTATCCCTGTGTAGTTACTACAGTCCTGCACATTCCCTTATTCTTAAACATCGGCACCAATACACTTCTTCTCCACTCCTCATGCATCCTCTCTCTTTCCAAGATTCCATTAAACAATCTGGTTAAAAACTCCACTGGCATCTCTCCTAAACACCTCCATGCTTCCACAGGCATGCTATCTGGACTAATGGCCGTTCCATTTTTCATTCTCTTCATAACTGTCCTTACTTCCTCCTTGCTAATTCCTTGCACTTCCTGATTCGCTACCTCCACATTATCCATCCTTCACTGTCCCTCTTTCTCTTCATTCATCAGCCTCTCAAAGTACACTTTCTATCTGCTCAAGACACTCTCCTCACTTGTATGCTTCAATCTTTATCCTTTATTACCCTAACCTGCTGCACATCTTTCTAGCCAATCGGCACAGGTCCTTTTCTCCCTCCTTAGTGTCCAACCTCTCATACAACTCATCATACGCCTTTTCTTTAGCCTTTGCCACATCTCTTTCACCTTGCGCCTTATTTCCTTGTACTTGTGTCTACTTTCTGCATCTCTCTGACTATCCAACTTCTTCTTTGCCATCCTCTTCCTCTGTATACTCTCATGTACTTCCCCATTCCACCACCAGGTTTCCTTTTCCTCCTTCCTCTGTCCAGATGTCAGAGTGGCATTAAGAACAATGCTGGACATCCTCACTCTGACAGACTAACACTGAGTAGTTTCAGCTAATGAATTGTTTAGCAGAGGAGTGTTAAGGAATGTTACTGGGGCTTCTTTATACCAACAGCAGTACATCTGCATAATGCCTCACTGGGACTGTGACATCCAAGTCATTAGTTTTCTGTATTTTTCATTTTCTTCTTTGTTCAGAGTAAAGTTCATGCTTGTGCAGTATTTTATTTACTTACTTACTTACTTATCTACCTATTTAAGTATATATTTATTTAAAGAACTTCTGAAAAAAAACAAATTCCCCCCCTGGAGAGAAATAAAGTTATATCTATTGATTTAACAGAAACCTGGCTAAATAGCAGATAAGAATAAATACAACATAGATAGAACATTAATTATATGAGAGGTCAACTGATCAAGCTGATTAACTGAAGCAGAAATAATTATACATGGAGACACACTGGGCACAGTGCAAACAAAACCAAAAGGTGATTGTAAGGATGAGAAATGCAGTGTTTGGCAAAGGAAACTGAGTGCAGCAGATGACAGATATATCAGCCTAACCTCATTTTGAAAGAGGAACAGTTCAAAACTGCTTTCAGCTCTGAAACTCACAGAAACTGTTTACTCATTTGGCAAGATACTGAATGTGCAATTTTTTTCTATTTTGGGACAAATATTTCCAGTGGTTGAAAATTCAGTGCATCCCAAGTGTTGTGTCCAAATTTTATCTATACTAATCAGTTGCATTATGATCTCTGCATAGGCAAATAACATTTTCACCTGAATGAAATACATCTTATGCGACAACATATCAAATCCAAAGCAAAGTGCCACTACAGAAACCAAGAAGACAAAGAAGAATGTAACAAATTTAGTAAAGACAAAACAAAATGAATTACTACAATTTGTTAAAAAAGGCAATATAAAAGAGCAATAAATAACCTCAGCAGCAAGTCTAACAAGAATGTAACTTTGCATTTAAATCAGGCCTATTTATTTTAACAGAGACTACATGGCACTTTTGTAATCAGGATAGGTTGAAAATTTCAGAGATTGGGAGTCCTATTGTATGACTAAAAGTCCAGCCCCCTACCCTAGTTGTATTTATCCACAAACTTTAAAGGAGAACTGAATCTTGAGATCATAATGTATGCTCTGAAGTATAACATTAGAACAATCCATAAAGTTCTACTGTCTACCATCCTACTTGGTAACTTATTGAAAAAATCTTCTAGCATTGTTATACCATGGAAGACCCAAAGAGTGTCTGATTTAAAGAGAACATGCCGCAGAGCTGAGCATAAATGGAGGAAGACTAAACTTACTATCCACTATGAAATATTAAAAGTTAAAATAACAGAATACAACAACACTGTCCATCTTGAGAGGCGCTGCTACTTCTCTAAGATTATAAATAACAATGCTAGTAATCCCAGAGTCTTATTTTCTACAATTGATTACCTACTAAACCCAACTAAACTCAAAGGAATGCCTCCTAAGTACTTCCAGTAAAACCTGTGAGGCTATTGCGGTATTTTTCAATCAAAAAATTAATGATATTAGAAATAACATAGTATATCCCTCCGACACTAAGGATTCTCTTAAACCCCAGCATTCTGCTATAAACAAATTACTAGGATAGATTTACCCGATTTACAAAAAATAATATCTCAATTAAAACCCTCCACCTGCGTCCTTGACCCAATACCAACAAGGTTTTTCAAAGAAGTATTAGGCGTGCTAATTGATAATGTTCTGGACATAGTAAATTCGTCATTAGATACGGGGGTCTTCCCAAACTGTCTTAAGACTGCTGTAGTTAAACCCCTTCTTAAAAAACATAATCTTGATCCTCGCTCTTGAAAATTTTAGACCCATCTCTAACCTGCCTTTCTTAAGTAAAGTTCTGGAGAAGGCAGCCATTATGCAGTTAAATGACCACCTAAATAAACATGCTATTCTTGATAAATTTCAGTCGGTTTTAGAACAAATCACAGCACAGAAACTGCACTCATTAAAGTAGTAAATGATTTGCGAGTGAATGCAGGCAGAGGTCATTTATCTGTTCTCATCCTCTTAGATCTGAGTGCTGCATTTGACACCATTGATCATAATATTCTTAGAAATCGCCTTAGTCAATGGGTGGGCCTCTCTGGCAGTATCTTAAATTGGTTTGAATCCTACCTGACAGGGAGAAAATTCTTTGTTAGTTGTGGTAATCACATCTCAAAGACACATGATATCCGATATGGTGTTCCACAAGGCTCTATCCTGGGTCCGCTGTTATTCTCAATCTACATGCTTCTGTTAGGTCAGATTATCTCAGGGCACAACGTGAGCTACCACAGCTATGCTGATGACACACAACTGTACTTATCAATAGCACCTGATGACCCTGATTCTCTTGATTCACTAACACAATGTCTGACTGTATCTCAGAATGGATGAATAGTAACTTTCTCAAGTTAAATAAAGAAAACTGAAATCTTAGTGATTGGCAATAATGGATACAATGAGGCTATTAGAAATAAACTGGATACATTAGGATTAAAAGTCAAGACGGAGGTAAAAAGCTTAGGGGTAATTGTTGACTGTAATCTGAATTTTAAATCGCATATTAATCAGATCATTAGGACAGCATTTTTTCACCTAAGAAACATAGCAAAGTTAGACCTCTTATATCTTTGAAAGATGCTGAGAAATTAGTTCACGCATTTGTTTTCAGTCGACTAGATTACTGTAATGCACTCCTCTCAGGACTACCCAAAAAAGACATAAATCGCTTGCAACTAGTGCAGAATGCAGCTGCTAGAATCCTAACTAGGAAAAGAAAATCCGAACACATTTCTCCAGTTTTAATGTCACTACACTGGTTACCTGTGTCATTCAGGATTGACTTTAAAATTCTGCTTATGGTTTATAAAGCCTTAAATAATCTCGCCCCATCTTATATATCGGAATGTCTGACACCTTATATTCCAAATCGTAACCTCAGATCCTCAAATGAGTGTCTCCTTAGAATTCCAAAAACAAAACTTAAAAGAAGTGGTGAGGCGGCCTTCTGCTGTTATGCACCTAAAATCTGGAATAGCCTGCCAATAGGAATTCGCCAGGCTAATACAGTAGAGCACTTTAAAACACTGCTGAAAACATATTACTTTAACATGGCCTTTTTATAACTTCAATTTAACTTAATCCTGATACTCTGTATGTTCAATTCTTCATAATAACTATTCATGGTGGCTCTAAAATCCGTACTGACCTCTACTCTCTCTTCTGTTTCTTTTTCCGGTTTCTTTGTGGTGGTGGCCTGCGCCACCTCCACCTTCTCAAAGCTTAATGATGTTCCAACAATGATGGATGGATTAAAAGGCAGAAGTCTACGTGACCATCATCATCAGGTCCTTCCGTGAGAACTCTAAATCCAAAGAGGACTGCTTCATTTATGTTAGGTAGAATGCCCAGAGGGGACTGGGCGGTCTCATGGTCTGGAATCCCTACAGATTTTATTTTTTCTCCAGCCGCCTGGAGTTTTTTTTTTTCTGTCCCCTGGCCATTGGACCTTACTCTTATTCTATGTTAATTAATTTTGACTTATTTTGTTTTCTTATTGTGTCTTTTATTTTTCTATTCTTTATTATGTAAAGCACTTTGAGCTACTGTTTGTATGAAAATCTGCTATATAAATAAATGTTGTTGTTGTTGTTGCTATTCCATGCATCTATGGTTCTCTTTGTAAAGAAAAACTTTCTAATACGTGTGTGAAATTTACTACTACCATGTTTCCAACCATGGCCCCATGTGCTTGATGAACTTATTTTAAAGTAACAGTTTGATCCACTGTTCTAAATCCCTTCGTAATTTTAAACACTTTAATCATGTCACCTCTTAAACTCATTTTGCTTAAACTGAAGAGGCTCAGCTCTTTTTCCTCATAACTCATTACCTCTAGACCTGGAATCTGTCTACTCGCTCTTTTCTGGACCTTTTCTAGTGATGCAGTGTCTTTTTTGTGGGCTGGAGACCAAAACTGCACAGTACTACTCCAGATAAGGTCTAACCAGTGTGTTATAAAGCTGGAGCATAAACCTCCTTGGACTTGTACTCTACAAATTGTATTGTATAACCTAACCTAATTCTGTTCAATTTTCAGACCACCCATTCTGTATTCAAACCTTCTTACATGTAATGTACTTTACTTCCTAAATGTACTTTATATTTACTTACATTAAATTCCATAAGCCACAAATCTGCCCAAGCATGTATGCAAGTCCCTCTGTAATTATTCAATAAATTCTAGATTATTTGCCAATGTACCTAGCTTAGCATCATCTGCAAACGTAACCATCTTGTTATATATATTAAAAACTGCAATGTCCCTGGCAGTGACCCCTGTGGAACACCACTTTTAACATCAGCCATTTCTAATTGGGTTCCTTTCACCATAACCCTCTGCTTTCTGTGTCTAAGCCAACTTTGCTCACATCTACACACAACACCCTGAACTCCCACTTCTTTTAGATTGATGGCCAACCTCTCATTGTGGTAACTTATCAAATGCTTCTTGAAAGATAAATAATATTGTATGCACCCATTTGAGTTTTATAAAGTAAGAGGTATTTGTGAAACAGACGATTTTAAAATTATCTCTGAAATTAAGTTGAACCCAGTGATGTATCACACTTCATAGTTCTAGCTATGACATTGTGTGCAATGTGTTGAAGTAACTGAAGTAACTGGAGGAGTAAGCCAATGATTAAAACAAATGAAACATAACGCAAGTAAATACTGCTTGAGACAAATTAACTAGTTTTTCAATGTCATAGAATTTAAAAAAGAAACACCTCTATTTTGTACTACTGCTATAGTAGAGAATGCAGGTTTTAGAAAGCAACATACGGTAAGTGTGATAAGTGATGGTTTAATCTGTATTAACTATAAAACCCAAGTTGTGGATGAACTGAACTAAACTAAAATTCATGTCTTTTGAGTTAAGATTATTTAGTGTTACCTTACTGTTTGTAGTTACTACCCTACAAAATATTTTTTAATTGAGAAGAAATTTAATTACCAATCATACACTGTTTTACCTCAATAACACATCCACTTAAATAACTGAAGAAGTGTTTGATTTAAATGCCCAACATGGCTGAATGTCAGTCATTTCCTACACTATGTTCAAAATTACATCTCCTAATGACAAATGAGGTCTGTGTCTAATTGAAGACAGTAATGAGGAAGTATTATCTTCAGACCTTTCCACATATTGAAAACAATTTTATAAATATGAAGTAAAACCAACTAAAATATCAAGACTGTGTACCAGAAGGCATTTAAGTCTTGAAAGCAGAATAATACTAGTATATACTGCAATGGAGGAGATTGTAATGTCATTTACAACACCATTTTAAATGCCTATGTTTCCTAGTGTGACTGGAGACTGAACATACGGTGCATTTTAAACTGGCACGTAATCTCTCGGAAAAGTATTGCCTTTCCTAAAGATAATTATTAGTATAAAGTGAAAAAGTGATCGCTTCATACTTTTGGTACACTCTGTCTTAGTCAAACTAACTACTTACAGCTCATATGAAGTGTAAATCCAGAACGTTTTTTAAAAGGAAACAATGATATGAGGAGCATCAAAGAGCTTTCTAATGGTTAACATGGATTAATTGTTATCAAGTAAAAAGACACCTTTTGCTTGTTTAACAGTGGTAATAAGAGTTCAGTAATATATGAAAGTTGAATGAATAATGTATTGCAAAAACAGTATAGCAATGGTTTCCTTCAAAGTTGTCTGTACCTAATAAATGTAGCACACCAAATTATTTTACCCACATTTAATTTTATTCCTATAAATATGTATCATTTATAGGCACAGGTAACAACCCTAAACACTAAAAATAAGTGAATTAAAAAAATTAGAAACATGGAATGGCTATATAGTAGACTTCTGCCCAGTGCACATGTGCAAATTAGTAGTCACCAGATGCAGTTAGAAGTAGATGCAGACAAAGTCATTGATCAGCCTGTTATTGTTCTAGATACCAGAGCACCTGTATGAAGCAGCTACACCGTAATTTTAATCTCACAAGTCATTACAGGCAAGGCAAGTGTGAGAGTTTAAGAGCACAGGTAGAAGTGCAGAATCCAATTACTGTTACGTGTTTTGCACGTACACAGCTCCTAATGTTCTAGTCACATATTCAAGTTTCTACTGGCGCCTTTATATTGGATGGTATAGTCATGTCTTATAATTAGAGGCACAAAAAACTCTGTCTTATGCATAACTTCTTTATTGATTGCAGGTCTCAAATTGAAACGTCAAAATTTTTAAGGAAAGCCACAAACATTTGTTGGTAGTGGAAGTGAAGCAGGCACCAATTAGTGTACCCCCCAGGGGCACGAGGAAATTATTAACATTGTCAGAAAACTCTTGCCATGTACAGTATTATTTTCCATTTTTCTGGGTTCTATTCTCAACCTCTATCCCACTGGTTTAGTTGGCTTGAATATGATGAATACCCAATAAAACAAAAACCATGAAGTTAACTATTATCCAAGTCTTGCCTATGAAATATTATGCTTGTACTGCTTGTACTGTGTTAAATGAATCCTGCTTTTTTGTTAAATCCTTTTCCAGCTGAGCCTTGTCATCCTGAGGAGTAGCTTTATTAGAACTTATGACGTTAACAGAGTGTGCAGCCTCAGGGATTAAGGAGTCGGATAACTTATGTAAAGATTCACCTCCTTCTCTTTTAGTAAAGAAATCTTGCTGTTAACACAGCCAGGTAATTGGTAGCATCTGCTTTCTTCATATAATATTTAGTAGTCACTTTTGACATAGAAATAATAATAATCATAACAGTTATACATTTTTCTAAATTAGCAGCTACTCACTAGTCTTGCCATCTATGTCTTTCAGAGTCTGTTATCCGGGAGAATTGAGGACTGAAAAGCGCCAGGATTGGTAAATACAAAAGATATTCCTTTATATTTTTTATAACATTTAGCCTCTGGCTAGTCAGTGCTGAATGAAACAGATGCATAGCACTGTGAGTATAAGAAGAAATTAGGAGTTATACTTTATAAAATTAGTAAAAGACATGAAGCCACTCAAAGTTTCACCCCAGCCCTGCACCCTCTAAATGCACAATGCAGGTTGAGTACATTTTAAGTTTGTCAGCCACTGGGCTTATCTGCAAAAATGAGTCCTGCAAGTTGACTAGTTTTGCAAAACAAAAATCATTATAAGGTGAATGCAAAACAAAATGTTTACTTTGCAAAGATACCTGTAACTTATTTTGGACGACTACTGTAGTAACAACAGTTGAAGTGCTGAAAATTGACTCTGTACAAACATAAAATCACTAGAAGCATTGTCAGAAACAAAAAAGTGAATTCTATGAAAAGTAATCCAGTTTAGGGTATAACTGATAATTATGTTAAGAATTACAGGAATAATAATTAAATGTCCAAATAATTACAATAATTTCTATATGTGAAAACTGCTTTATTATTTATGTCAGGTGATTTCCAATCATATTCAAATTGAACAGACAACCAAATATTACAGGACATTGGGAGGACATTCATGGAAGAGGTTATAAAATTAGTTGTACTATGCAGAGAAATATGCTAAACCTGAGATTCATGACATTTCCAAATTAACAGCGCTCTATTTCACATTGTTATTCACAATCACTAGAATTGGTTTTATGTCACACTTGATAGACTCTGGTTTTAATGACGTATGGAACTTTCTTATACGGCCTATTCATTATCCGTATCGTAATGGTATCTTCAAGTACTTCTTTATCTCCTCACTCACACTGAAATAAAATGCTTCAAATCTCAAAGGACTACTGAATGCTATACCAGACTCCAATTTTCTATGTGCAAATGAGTCCTAAAAAATTTCAAAGCAATCAGCAGGGGTAAGATAAAAACAGTAAAGAGGGAGCTGACACCAAAGTACCACCTACAGTTAAGGACTGCAGCCTGTATGAACCAGAAGGCAAGGTATAACAACATTCAAAACATGTAGTGGCTAAATTATTCACCTGTGTTATCCACCAGATGCAGAGACTTATCAACAGTGTATTTGGAAATTCCTGTCACTTGTTGGGTGTCACCCTCTTTCTGTGAACTGTAAACTATAACATTTTCTCACAAACAATTTTATATTTCTTTCAGTAAAATTTAAATTTCTTAAAAAACATTTTAGTTGACCTAATAACATTATCACACACTAGTCAAAACTGTCTTCCTTTTTATATTGTTCCTTTTTTCATCTCCTTTAGTGTATTTGGAAATGTACTCAATGTCTTTATGATTTTAGTAGAGCGTATATAGTTATCTGAATTGTAACTTGTTCATAGTATGATGTTTTTAGTTGTAGATGTCTGCATTGTGTTTGCATTTGTAAACTAAAGTAACAGTTGTTTTACTTAAACTTAAAAAAAAAATAAAGACGTACTTATAAATACAGAGAAAAACGTTTTCATGTTTCATAGAAGGAAGTGCAAGATGTAGGGCACAGAGGTTAGTGTGCAATCACAAAGCACTAACCTTAATGTTAGCAGTAAGCACCATATATACAGCTTGGTAAAAAGAGATAGTGCTGTGCTTGAAAAGGCAAGATATTGTCTGAGCACTTCATATTCACAAGCTCATTTGCAAATATACAGTAAAAAACAGAAAATATCACGCAATATGTACACACAAATGCACCCCCACACACATTTTTAACATATGAAAACATAAAAGAAACACATTTTGTATTAAATTGTTAAGACTCCTAATAATATAAGGAATGTAAATAAACTATGTTGAGTTGTCCAGGACTCCTTTCCCATGCTATGTCAGTGAACAAGCAACCAGCATTAATGTACTATGCCATAACACATAGTAGGCTCTTTTTTTTCTGATGCTCCAGGCAAATTGTTTTAAACTGAAAAGCAGTGAATTTCTAAATCTTTTCACAAGCATCTGACAGCTATAATTGAAGGTTCTCAAAAGGCTGCAGACCTAGCCTCTTTAAGGCCGGACGCAGCATGCTGAACACTGATTAGGTGCTGGAAGAGTTAGCCTTTAATTTATTTCAATTAAAGTTTATGTGCATGATGTGAAAAACATGCAAATAAAGTGTGATTACCTTCTATATTATTTAGAAACGTATTCCATGTATCTATGGTTCTCTGATTAGGACAATAACAGACTTGTAACAAGATATGTCATATTAACTGAAAAGTAATTATTTCAATCATCAGAGTGGAATAAATGAAAACAAAAACATGAAACTAGCATGCTGCACAGAGAGACTGCTTTGTAAAAGAAAACTTGCAGTAAATGAATACATTGAACACAACAATTGGAGGAAAATGTGTTTGAGATTTTGAGTCAAGCATCATGTGAAATGGTACAGTACAGATCACACAGCAAGCAGCCACACTTTATTAAAAGGTTGCCGAGGATTAAGACCAACAGACACAAAGTGGCAGCTCTATGCCATGCTATTTATTTTGAGAGGCTTGTTATTAGCACAAGTGCACATTAGCAAAGCCAAGTATATCTAGGATTTACTGCAGAAGAGCTATGCTACACTCTTTCCCTGTCATTTCAGCAGACCATGAAGATCAGGCTAATGCTAGTGTTACTTCTACTAGTTAACATCAGTATTGGACTGGCTCAAGACGAACACAGCACAGCAGCAAAAGGAAGGGGGAAAAAAGGAAGAGGTCAAAAAGGAAAAGGACAAAAGCGAGGTAAAAGCAGACAGATGAAGCAGTCTATTCAACATGAACAAGCTGATGCAATTACCATGGAGGAAAACTTACCAGTGCAGATGGGCTCCTTTAAGAATTTTAATAGTCTGGAGTCCTTTTACGAATCCTTACCAGGTGAGTATTCAGTAAATGCTAGCAACATGCTGAGTACTGATGTAGACACATTGATAAATGCTTTTACCTGTGTTTGTTGTAGTCTTTTGTTGGTTTATGTGGCTTCTGGGTATTATTTTTTAAGATAGTTACCTTTCTAAAATATTTTGAACACCAGAAAGAATATCTTTTAGGTATGTCCAAGTCAATACCGTACAAAGCACAGCAACCAATTTAATGCTAGTTCTGTTGTATTTTGGCAAAGTCTAATAATATTTTCAGAAATAACCTTGTTAAGTAAAGGCTATATCTAACCCCACTGGGGAAGCATGTTGAGCTAGGTGCTCTAGTCAAGGTCACAAAAGTCAACACAGCAACCATGCATTTACTGTAAGCAGTCTTCCTCTAGACAGCCCGCCCAATTACAAACGCTGAACCATAAGCCTGTCTTTGGAAAGGCTTTCTGAGTGCAACTGGTTGCAGTCATATAGCCTGTACTTTTACTTGCTCAGTGTCCTACATGGAATTAGAAATGTTTTGCTGAGAACATGCCATTTACTACAGTGTACTAATTTCCTCCATAATTTGAAACACCTTATTCATGAAACATCTTAATGTTAATTTGCTTAAACTGTAAATTTTCCATTCAATTTTACATCATAAATTACACCTCAAAGTCCTAGATTCTGCCTAGTCTCTTGTCAATGTACTTTCTATAGTGCTGCAATGTGTTTTATGCAATATGGAGACCAAACCTGCACACAGTCCTTCAGATGAGGTTTCATAAGTGTATTATTTAAGCTTATGTATAGTTTGACTTGCATTCCACACTTTAGGCTACATAACCTAACTTATTAGTCTTCTTAATTGTATCTGTGTACTGTCTGTGTCTAGACAGAGAACAGTCCCATACAAATACAGTGTCCTTCTCTTAAGTTGGACTTCCAAATTTTCATGTATATATTGTATGTACTGTATATAAAGTAGAAGTACCAGCAGTGCTTTGGGACATTACTTTTAGCATTACCTAATTCTGAAAACGGTCCTTGGCACTATAATTATTTGCTTCCTGTATTTAAGCCAATTCTGAACTCAGCTAGACATTGCACCATGGAGTCTTTCTTCTTTAAATTTAATCAGAAGCTCCTCACTCAATATTTTATTAAAACCTTTCAGAAAATCAAAATAATTCATGTTATATGCATCTTTCTGATATACCTTTGTTGTGTGCTCATCTAAACATGTTGTCTGTTTGCTAATACACCTCTTCTTGCAATATGTTCAATTAATATACCTACGACACATGTTAAGCTTGCTGAACTGTATCTATGTGGATCAGCTTGATGACACTTTTTATATACCAGGGCACCATTTGTTAACTTACAAATTGAAGGAATTTTCACGGTGTGCAGTGATTTTTGAAATATACAGTAAGTGTCAATTGTTTATATTTTTTATTCACTGACCTCCTTGAGCATTCTAGGATAAATGTTATCTGGTCCTGGTAATTTGTTTCAATTATCATTTATTAACCCCTTATACACTAGTGGGGTTTTGGCATTACTGCACATAAATTGCATACCCAAAAATAAATGGCTATTTCTCTGTTTATGTAATAAAGCAGCTGTAAATTGCTGAAGTGTAGCGGGTACAACACTTTACATTTTTAAAAGTATTAAAAACCTTTATTTATAACAATATCAACTAAATAAAAAAAACTAATTTAATGCTTTTGGAATTTCTCTCCATAAAACTAGATTTTACAGTACATATCCAGACACTGTATGATGTACAACCCTGGAATCAAGTTTCTTTTGTGCCCTAATCTGTCAGCTATCATTGTACTAAGTTTAGAAATCATAGCCCATAGCATTGTAAACTTATACTGTAAAAGGTGTTCTCTTTTTTGGAAACATTTAGTCTCTTGCATCTAACCAATCTCTTAAAACAAGTATAGTAGTTATATTTTTATTGTTTAGGAAAAACATACATTTACACAAAAACACTTCATATCATTCAGAAGCAACAAGCAATTTGTAACTATTGTATATAGTATAACTATGTACTCATCCAAATCTTTACTTTCAAAATTATTTTTCATTCCAGCCATTGAAACAATCGGTTTACCAAAATTTACAGTAAAACCTTATATTTTGTACAACAGACTGGAATAAACTAAGTACATACATATATTTTCAAACCAGCTTCTTCCAGTGCTGGGTTGCAGAGGTGGGAACAACGCCTTTGCTTGTCGCCCTGGCCACAAGGCAGCCCTGAGCACAGAGGTAGTCATATAGACACACACACCTAAAGCAGTGTTTCTTACAGGAGTCATAGAAGGCCGTCTCCAGCTTGTGAGTATATGAAACTTGTTCATGGTACAGTACACACCTTCACCCCACCCTCCTTTCCTGTGACGCCATCAAAGGGCTCGACATAGCCTTGCCAGCCTTTCTTTCCTGTTTCTAATTGCACTTCCTTCAACTTCCCTAAGGGCCGCTGTTCAGTTTTATTTCTCTTTTGTAATCACACTTTTTTTCTCCCTTCCTGTGGTGGCATTGGCTGGGGGTGAAGTGAGCATGATGAGAAACAGGATAAAAAAATACGATGCCGTGCTGTCTATCCCTTCAGTGGAAGGGGGTGGGGGGATTATACGGTCAACATTTCACTAGCTGATACGGTTTCTTTTTTTTTTGTTCCTTTATATGCTTGTGATACTGTGACCTGATACATTTAAACAACAAGACAAGTACAGTAAAACAGTTACTCATTGGCACACTAATAAACATTATCAGTGTACTCCAAGTTGAAATAAAAAAATCACCTCCCGAGAAAACTAACATAGAACACCAGATAGGCTCTGATTATGGCAACTGAACCCATGACACTTGAACTGCCACAATGTTTCAAAGTCATTCTAAGCAGTACTTACAAATGAAGCGTAGTCTCAAGTCCTACATCAAACGTCATTCTCAATAAAGTCCAAACTTTGCTCAGAATCTGACTGTGTTTATCAATGTGCAAAGATGAGCTGTTACCTATGCAACAAATCTGTTGCTGTTTACACACAGCTGTGACATGTAGTACAAATGACTAATCATAGAAAACTATACATTATTATAATGCTCTAAACCACAGCTATCCAATGGAAATGAGCCTTTCACTATATTTGAAAAAAGCAGATTAACTCAGCTGTGATGCGCTGTGTGACTCAGGGTATACATGTGTGAATTGCATATTTTAATAATAAAAGAGAGCAGACAATATGGAAACTTATAATTCATTTCAAGGAAGACACCTGGCAGGGCACCTTTTGCAGAAGTGGTTAAGCATTTATGAAATACTTACTACGTCGCTATTTTAAATATTTAAATAGGGTAATTTATCAATACAAAATACATTTTGCCATTTATGAAATATTTTTATTCAAGAATAATCTCTTTAGTATTCATATTATGAACAACATATTATGTCTGCTTTTTCTGAACAACTTCTTATTGGATGCAGAACAAAGAAACTTATACAAGCAAAACCTTTTTTGGAAGATGAGCTTCTTTATCACTTTCAGAAATACTGTCTATGAATTAATACAGTTCCTTTGCAAAACAATTGAAGCTGATTTGTAAAATGAAGCAAGAGGAAACTTTAAAAAAAAAAAAAAAAAATCAGGCAAAACACATCAAAAACATCTATAGAGCCAAATGTCTTGTACACACAAGAAAGAGTCAGTGTTATGACAATGCCCATATTTTCACAAATATGAAATTTACAAATATTTAATAAATTGTACTTTGAGTCTTTAGCTTCAGTAAACACAGATCTCATAATGTTGCTAGGATTCAAAAGTGTATAAAGACATCTGATAACCAAGAGAAGACTATTCAGTCAATGAAGCTTGTTTGGATAGCCTCCAGCTATGTTATCATAGTTATCTCAACCAGATAGTTTTCAAACATCTCTTCAAGTCATTTCCCTTTAGCATCAACTGGTGCTCTAAAGTATGTGATTTACTAGAATTCTGCTTTACTTAGAATTACGAAAATCCATGGAAAGGTCCTAATGTAGCCTTCTATGTTTAAGACTAAAGAGATTAAATTCCCTCATTCATTCATTCATTCCCTCAGTCATTCCTTTTATTCCTAGTACAAAGCTTCGAGTTTTGCTTTCTTTTTTTGAAGCATCATGTCCAGAACGTCTGACAATGCTACTGATGCATTATATAGTCTGAGCATAACCTTCCTTGATTTATATTCAGCAGTTTTTACAATATAAAATATAATTTTGCCTTTTTAATTAATCTGCATGTTGTAAACATAATGACAATTTTTTTTCAATGTACAGCAATAAATCCTTGTGAGACACTGCTTCCTGTAACACCATGTCTTTTATCTTTAGCAGTAGGTAAAATTACAATTCCTTTGCATATATATATATATCATTTTGACATTTTCTACAATAAAGTACATTTTCCAAGTGTTCACCCAATTTGCTTTCTCCACTTTTGTGAATAGCTGGTACCCTATTAATTTCCTTCATATCTATAAACACCTCCAATGTATTACTTCTTAAATTTAATTTGCTCAAACTGAAAATATTCAGTTCCTTCAATCTCACCTCATAACTAATAGCCCATAGTCCTGGAATAAGTGTAGGTGTTCTTCTCTGGACATTCCATACTACTGTATATCTATTTTTTTAAATACAATGATAACAGCAGCGCATGATAATCCAGAAAACCACCCACAAGTGCATTGTATAAATAAATCCAATTGCTGGTGCAGTGCTCCACAGACTTACTTGGTGGATGCTTGTTCTCACTGGAAAGATGCCACAATACAAACAAAAAAACACTGTTGTGAAACATAGCATAAATATTTCTTTGTTTCATAATATTAAAATGCCATATCCTCCAAACACACATTTTAGTGTAAAGGCCACATTAGGAGATCCAACAATAATGAGCAAATACATTAAATTTCGTTCATCTGGTGAATTTTTCTAAGCTCCTGCAATGAAACAGAAATGTAGCACTGAACGGTATGCCATATGAAATTATTCAAACTGGCTTTGTAATTTAGAAAAACTGTAGTCATAGATGTGTGCACATGCAGAAAACACTCTCTTGGCTTAACTCAGTGTTTCTCAAATAGTGGGGCGCGTTTGACCTCGGGGAACATGCTTTTTTATTTTTCTTTTAAATTTTTTTTGAATTTAGAATGCACTTTAAATCTTTTCTGTTACATTTAATAAAGCTATTCTTTGTTGTAAATTGGTCCATATTTCTTTCTTTTTATTCTCTTATACGTTAATAAGGATACAGTGTTATGCAGAGGTGTACTTATAACAATTTTATAGACAAATGATACTATTTATAGTGTGGGCGAGATGTTTTCTTCTTCCTAGGGGGGGCATGACAGAAAATAATTGAGAAGCACTGGCTTAACTGTACTTTTTATAGCATATTGCTTAAGAAACACTTTGAGGAGGACTTTAATTCAAAGTAACTGAGTGCGAGTCTGGATGGCACAGAGCTTCACAGACAGAAAACAAATCATTGACCTCTGAAAATATTTTTCGTACTGACAATTGCAGGTATCCTTTAAGTCAAGCACGCACACATTAGGCCTCGAAAAATAAGAGATGGAACATGACGTACAAAAATGCAAACTTGACTCTGTATTCTGAAAATCTGGTAGTACATGTTATTGTACTGTGTAGCCTTGTGATGTTAAAGGGAACCCTGCTAAAAAAAAAAAAACTTTTTCATTTCTCTCTGTTTCTTCTCCCATCTCCCTCAACTGACTACCATACCTCTTCACATTAACCCTGTATGTGAAAACATCCAAAGTTCATGACAGCCCTGAAACTTCTGGTGATTTCTCAGAATCCAAAGGGCCAAATGCGATTGAGCCAGTGCCTACTGCTGCTCACAGCTGGCTTCATATTGACCAAGGATGGGAGCAGGATAATACCAAGCTATCCAAGAAAGATACAGATCGGAAGAAACGGAGAAAGGAGAAGAAAATAGAAAAAGAGAAAAGGAAAGAGCTACTTGAAGCCAGGATGGAGAAAGAAGAGGATAACATAAGTGAGACTAAGCAGGAAGTGTATGAAAAGAGCACAGAGGAGTTAGAAGAGCAAGAGAAATGGAGAGAAGAACAGGAAGAAAGGAGAGCAGAGGATGATGAGAGAAATAGAGAGCAGGAGGAAGAGAGGTTGAAAATGGAAGAAGAGAGAAAAATAGAGCAGGATGAACGACAAAAAGAAATGGATGAAAAAAGAACGGAACTGGATGAGGAGGAAGATCAGCACAGAGAGCAGGAAGACACAAGGCAAGGGGAGAAACAACATGAACAGGAAGTTGTAGCTGAAGAGGAAGAGGACGAGGATGAAGATGATGAATTAAGAGGGGATGTTTTCAGAATGCCAAGGCTGCCACACACTACTCCACACCATCCTTCATCTCTTCCACCTGCATGTGTTGCCTCTGAAATTACTCTCAGTTGTAACAATGCAAAGCTCTCCAGTATTCCACCACTTATGGACCCTGAACTAAAGAGTCTGAGTCTTGAAGGTGAGTGCAAAACTAAACATATACAGTAAGCATGATTTAAAGCAAGAATTTATTATAGATTTGAACAGGATTGACCTGAATAGTTAAAAGGCTCATTATCTCTTGGCCTTTGGTTCCAATTAACTGTTATATTAACAATCAAAAAAGTTCAACAGCATTACTATGACATATACAACACCCAGTTTAAGAGATGAATGTCTGAATTAGAATAAAATAACATGAAGATTTTATATAATGGCTTGATTTCTTTTACACTTAAGATTGCTTCAAGTTTAAGAATATTATGAGCCATTGGTCTTGAGAACTTATCAAACGCAAGAGATTACCCAGAAGTCTGTACAGCAAATTCTGCGTAAAGTGCAACTGCATTACAGGCCATCCAGCCTTTAGCTGGATGATGCACATATGTTTTGTACAATAACTCAGCACTGCAGTAAGAACATATACAATATGAGCAGCAATGTATATATTTACCACAACAAATTCCAAGACTCCAATATTATTAAAAACTGTAATTTTAAATTAAGATAACTGGGTTTGTCTCTAGGCCAAAGATATTGAGCCATGGTTTACTGAAACAGCTGGAAAACTGGACAATCCAATTAACACATTTTACCTAATATTGGAATGTTGCATATATTAAGTTAGTTGTTACATGACTTCATAATGTAGCAATATAAACTAATTTTCTTAATTCATTAGCAAAATTGTACGTAATTTCTTCTTAACAGCATTTGACAAATAGAAGCAGTGGAGTCATAAGACTTCATAAAATTAACAAGATAATACCGTGACAAAATTAAAAAGATTTTATTTAAGAAAGTACAAGCTTTTATACTTTTGCTGAAGGTGTTATGTTTCACAACCCAGTTCTAAGATATCCCATCCATAAATCCATCCTCTATCTAGCTGATGCTTAAACTTTCTGATTCTCTTTGCAGGAAACGCAATCACTTCAATTCCTGCAGCTGCATTCAATGGGATTCCAAATCTGGAATGGATTGATCTTAGCAAAAACAAGCTTACATCTGCTGAAATTAACCCAGAAGCCTTTACTGTAAGTCTATGCTTATCCAGATTCCTATCTTCCCATACTTTTAGTTGCAAGAAAAAAAAATTATTCAATTTGAGGGTTCCATTTTGGTGAACACCACTTTGTTTTAGGTCATGGTGATATATGTTTATAGGCAGACAACTTATAACAACCAGTTTAATGGACATTACCTAGGTATATCCAGGTTGTACTTTGCCTCCCACCCCGTCTGTTGTTTTGAGTATCCCTTCAGGTGAACCCATTCTCCTCACGTTCTCTGCCATCAAAACTTCTTCAATCTATCTCCCAGTCTCATCACCTCAACCTCAAACCACCTCTTCATTTTTTGTTTTAACATCCACCTAAGATTTTATTTCTCTTCAACACACAATTTCCCACCAACACACCAATGCAACTCTTCATTTTTTGCTTTAACACCCACCTAAGATTTTTTTTCTCTTCAACACACAATTTTCCACTTCCATAACAATGCTGTCTTTTAACTCTGCATTTGTTGGTTTCTTGTTAAGTGAAACTTCATGCATCCACTTTTATCTCACCTTAAACAGAAACACCATAGAACAAAACTTCCCATGATGATATGGCATGATACATGCAATGGGAGTATGGTCACAAACAATTCTATAGATATTTCTTTAGAGCACAGAAGAGTTTGAAGTGACAAAAGAAAGTCAAACATAAAGTAAACACATTGAATTTGAAAGACTAATAATGCTCTGCTACTTTTACGTTAAGGAATATATCCATCCAAAATGATAGTTAAAACCCATGGATGCCTTGATAGAATTGCTTGTTAAAATAGAATGTCTTCCAGTTGTTTTATTTGAATGACCACTCAGGCAGAATAATGACACAATGTTAGATGGCAAGTGATAATGAACACTACAGTCAATTAGTGTGTCATTTTTGTTTGCAGACCCCTCCCAATACCATTCTAATAAGAAACATCACAACCATTTCCTACTTTCATGTTTTTAACAAATGATTTTATATTAATCTATTTTATAGTAATCAGTCAGATACTACTCATATTCTACTTATTACAGAGTAATAAGTCTTAGTGAGTGTTCCAGGACTAGTAAAAGGTTTGATAAACAGCTCAACTATAGACTTACCAAGCAAAATATGTCAACATTGTATTTCTGGAAAAAAGAAGCATCATCCCTCTGTCTAATTATATATATATATATATATATATATATATATATATATATATATATATATATATATATATATATATATATATATATATATATATACACACACACACACATACACATACACATACACACATATACATATATACACACACACACACACACTGGGAGAACTGAATATGTTTACTGCTAATACTGCTGGATAAAGTATCTACTAATTGGTTCAAATTGTAAAAAAAAAAATGCTCATTTATAATAAGAACTTGTAACAAATGATGAATCAGTTATGTATTTTTTTAATATTTAAAATATCTTTTATTGCATATTGTCCTATGTTCTTTTATATAATACCACTCACAAGAAACTGAAAAAGTTAAAACGTCTCTACATGGATGGAAACCTCCTGGTGCATGTTCCCCTTCAGCTGCCATCTGCATTAGAAGAGCTTAAAATAAATGAGAACATTCTCCAAAATATTGATGAAGATTCTTTTCAAGGTATATTTTCTAAAGTATATACACTATATGCATATATTCAAAGAAGCCAAAAGCAGCTAAATGTAATGCACATTATCAAAATGAAATATTCTGCACTAGTTTAGTAGGATAGATGTTAGACATTGTTCTGTATCTGATGGTGCAGGAAGCTAGAAAGACTCTTCAGCTGCATGACACATTGCAAGAGTTCTGAAATCACTAGATTACTTTTTGTGTTGACAGATTTGAATAGGCTGGTGACTCTGGAGCTAGAAGGAAACTTACTGAGTGAAGCGAACGTTAGCCCATTAGCCTTCAAGCCTCTGAAGAACCTCTTGTATTTGCGACTAGGCAGAAATCACTTCAGGACTATTCCTCAGGGACTACCTCCATCATTGGAGGTAAGAGCAAACTATATAAAGTAATGTATTACTTCCCTACTTACCAGCAGCTCATCACTGTTCTTTACTCTGCAATAACATAACTAACAGCTGTCTCATTTCATTCAGGAAGTGTATCTTGAGAACAACTTAATTGAGGAAATTTCAGAAGCTGCATTTAACTGCACCAGACACCTAAATGTTATTGTACTAAGGCACAACAAAATAGATGAATCTCGAATTGCACCACTGGCATGGATTAATCACATGTAAGTATATCAATCATTATGTAACTGCGAGCAAACTTCAGCCAAATACAAACAGAAGATGCGGTTCTCTAGTTTCCTTGCTTGGATACTGGGTTTCCTAAGCTATGTTAGATGTATCTAATGATCTCCATTTCTTGCGTGAATACGTTTCCTGATTGTTCTCATACTAACAATATTCTCTTCATCAGACTAGAATTTTGCTCTGATGTACTGTAGCCTTATTTTAAACCTAACTTTGGTGCAAGGGTAAAAGCAGGCCTTATTTTATCCACTCTATTGACATGCTAAGTAAATGTTAGTTAAAACACCACAGCACACCAGAACACAAACCACTAGCCCTTAGGTTCAACAGCAAAAACATGTTTGTGCATAATGAAATTAATTATTACCCTTTTATGAATCATACATTTAATCTTTCACACCTTTTGTACTGGTGAAATGTCATTGATGTAAACACCTGCTTTGTTAGTTGAAGGTGTATTTAGGAATTTTATTTAAAAAAATTGTCGCCCCCAAAAGGTTCACAATTAAAATAAGCTAGGACAAACATGAAATTAAACAAATTTGTTTGCCATGCAAACAAACAGATGTATAAAATGTAAAGCAGAGAATGCTTGGATGACAGGTTACACTGTTTTCATAAAGATGCAAGAGCTTTGTAAGAAAAATTATTAGTTTCAGCTTTATTTAGTTGTCAACAAAAAAAAAACTGAAATGAAAAAGTCATGCTTTGTGCAGCTGGGACATTTGCCACTTTAAAGTTTTCATTGTTTAATTTCACATTTGTACAATGTCTCCATTGGCCAGACATGTTTTTAAAATAAGATTATTAAATACAACTTTAATTAATGTACCAGGCGTTTGGGGCAAAGGACAGCACAGCTGTACTAAAAAACAAAATACCTATAATTTCAAAAATACCAAATGTAACCTTTAACAACCTACTTCAGTTAGAGAGGTTGTGGGGTAAAATAGGAAAAAAAAATGGCTGAAAGAATGCTGACATATCTCCCAGGTAAATTTGTTCTTAGTCCACTATACTGTACTACATTTAGCTATAAATAGCTCTATTGTAAACAAGTGGAATGGCCTGAAAGCTGAGTATAATTTTCCTTTTTTCTAAGGAACCTGGAATCGATTGACCTTTCCTACAACAAGCTATTTCTAGTGCCTTCATTTCTGCCAAAGTCCCTAGTGCATCTCGTTCTGGTGGGAAATCAGATTGAAAGAATCCCAGGATATGTATTTGGCCACATGGAGCCAGGCCTCGAATATTTGTATCTCTCCTTCAACAACCTTCATGATGAAGGGATTGACCCAGTTTCTTTCTTTGGTGCATATCACTCCCTCATTGAACTCTTCTTGGATCACAACTATCTTAATTCTGTACCACAAGGAATCACTGAGATGAAGGGGCTGCACTTCCTGAGGCTGAATGACAACAAAATAAGGTAATAATAAAAATGTTTTGTCATCACAATTCATTTTGTAGTCTACTCATCTCAAAACATTGAGGCAGACATAACAACAACATTTATTTATTTAGCAAATTTTCATACAAATAATGTAGCTCAAAGTGCTTTACATGATAAAGAAAAGAGAAAAAAAAGACAAAGTAAGAATTAAAATAAGACAACACTAATTAACACCACAAAAATCTGCAGGGGTTCCAGACCATGAGACCGTCCAGCCCCCTCTTATTCATATACAGTAATTTTTATTTCAATATTTCTTCATTAACTTAAACATAACAATCGATCCATTTAATCTAGTTCAGGTTTGCATAGGCAAGACCCTTTACTGGCAAAAGTTTGAGCAAGGCAGGAAATTACCCAGGAAGGTAATTCCAGTCAATTGCAGGGCGCATTCAGGGCCAATACAGAATCATTAATTTCCTTGACACACTCACGTTTGGCATATAGGAGGAAAATCAAAGTACAAACATCAAACAGACAGTGTCTATGTCGTATTTGAACTCGGGATCCTGGAGCTTTGAAGAATATTCAAAAGTATATTTTTTCATGAAGAAAAACAGAACACTTGGCTTTCCTATCTTAATAATTTGCTTATCCTTCATTTTAAACAAGCCTAAGTACCAGTCCGTTACTATTTTCAACAAGACAAAGTAAATATCAAAATGTCAGCATATATACAGTAGGAAAGGTATGTCTTGTGTCAACTGCTGTACTAGTGTAGTACACATCCTTCATGTGACATATTTTAAAACAGTCACCAATTCACATCCCGATGTTGGGACTGTAGAAGTGTGTTTCTTTGCACACTTTCTTATATTTTCTATGTTAAGGGTAGAATGTCAGTGCCTGATCCACATGACTGACACACCTTTTATGTTATCGTAGGCTACCACAGCACAAGGCTTAATAATTTTAACATTTCCCCTGACACAAACAACAGTTACTTGCATTGTGAACAGTGCTAAGGGGGCTAACATCTTTGTTGCCCTTCTACTTGATTACAATCATTTTACTCTTTTGCCCCACACCTAACTGCACCATAGTGAACTTCAGGCAACTGAATTCACCAGGAATATTATGACAGTTTGGCTGTACAGTGCTGTATACATCAGTATCACTATCCATGTCAATGTCTGATGACTAATTCATAGTGAGCACGATCAGAAACTGGACAGAAAATTCTATACAACACTGTCTATCCCTTCAGAGGGGGTCAGGGTTGTGTACCATAAACAAGTCACTAGCTGAAACTGCTTTTTGTTTCCACATATGCATGTGACACAGCAATATTGAATGCTTGACATGTAGTCCAAATGACCAATCATAGACATCATTAGAATGTTCTGAACTTCAGCTATCCAGTGGTAATGAGTCTTTCACTATACACAGCTCAACATATGTGGGGTATTTGATAAAAGACGATTAACTCAGCTTTGATGCACTGCTCACTTCAAGGTATACCTGTTAAAATTTGTATTTTTTAATAATGAAAGAAAGTAGACAAAATTGAAACTTATGATATAATTGAAAGAAGAAACTCTTGGGTATGTAAAAATGCCATTATTGCTTTTGATGGGTTTACTGCAACTTCCACAAACTTTGAATTGTGGTGGTGCTCCACTGGTAGTACACCTCATTCATAAGTGGTTAAATAATATTTTTTGAACTAAATCCAAAAAGGTACACCAGTACTAAAAAGGGTATATAAATGTAACCTTGTTGTTACATAATAATACATAACCATACTGTGATAGCTACAGTATACAATATACTATAGTTCAGATGCAAAAAGTTTTCTTCTAATTATTAGACATTATTAAAAGTATCATTATTTCATATTAAAACACTCTTCTTTGTGAGGATCACTTGTTGGATAATAGATTTAAAAGAAAATAAATGCCAGACAAGTTCCTCAAACATTTATAAATAAAGTTAAAAACTAACATATAAAACTGTCTAAAGATTTGAATATCACAGTTTACTGCTAGCTCAATACTTAAGAAGTACAAGGGTGCCTAAATAAGGTAATTTCTCTAAAATCAAGACATGAAACATTGAACGACATCAAATCTGTTTGCAGTGAAATTGGTCTAAAATAGTGCTTTAAATCCAAAATATAATGCATTACTAATGACAAAATAAAACTATGTCCCATCTAACACCATTTTCAGAGTGGAGCATTCAGTTCAATTCAGCATGTTTTTATAAAACACTTTTCAGTGAGTGCAGGAAGTAGTGGCATTTTTATGCTAATGGTTACTTCTCTTCTGTGGGCCATGGAAATGACTTAAAATTGTATTAAAACACACTGCACAGACTGCTAATAGAAGATAAAATGTTTCTGTCTAAACTTACTTTTTGGCAAGACTAAGGCTAAAAAATAAATGTAAAATTCCTTCATTGGCTCAGACAAAGACATACCCTTAGCCTCCTTGAGTACTTGTAGTATATAATTTAAAGTAATTAAATAATACCTAAGCAACTTAAAAGAGACTGAGCAAATTGTAAATAATTATAGGCAGCAATCAGGTTAAAACTGTAAACAGATTAGCAGGCATACTGCATGTCCAAGAAAACTTAAAGCTGTTATTTCAGTAATTGAGCCACCAACCAATTTACTAAACTAAGCAGTCTAAATAATTAAGCAATCCAAATATTTCAGTTTTTATTCTTATGTCATATACTAGCAACAGCACCCAGCATTGTCCAGGTAAATAATTTTAAGGCAGAACTATCTAACTTCTATGAAAGGTGTTTGTTTTTTTTTTTAAAGTGTACTATCCAGAGACAAATTGAATTAATCTATTTCATTAGTCTTTAAAAAGTATACCAGTTTGAATATAAAATATGAATTTTGCTTACAAAGATGTAAATACACGAACTGTTCAAGAATTAGCGCTGCTGCCTCGCAGTTAGGGGACCTGGGTTCGCCTCCCGGGTTCCCCCTGCATGGAATTTGCATGTTCTCCCCGTGTCTGCGTGGGTTTCCTCCCACAGTCCAAAGACATGCAGGTTAGGTGCATTGGTGATCCTAACTTGTCCCTAGTGAATGCTTGGTGTGGGTGTGTGTGTGTGTGTGCGTGCGTGCGTGCCCTGCGGTAGGCTGGCACCATGCCCAGGGTTTGTTTCCTGTCTTGCGCCCTGTGTTGACTGGGATTGGCTCCAGCAGACCCCTGTAGTTAGGATATAGCGGATTGGATGATGGATGGATGTATGTTCAAGAACTACTTTTTAAAACCAACCCTCTGTGCATGCGAACTAGAAAGAAGCATTGTATTAATGGGAACAACAAAAGTAATCTAGTCTGAGTAATTAACTTAACAATCTCCCCTTTGTTAAATTAGAGAATATAAACATATAAATGTATTATTTTAAATGCCATACCCTGACACTTAAAGCTTTTAGCAACAATAAAGCAGATGCACAATCTTAAATCAATCAGTTAGACAACTGCTTCTTTGTAGCTGACCAAAGAACTTGATGTGTCCTTCAGAGTATTTTTATAGAACTGATCTCCAATCTGTCTTCTTACTGTGACACATTTTGCAGATTTGATGGCATTCTTGAGAGAGCAGTTGTCAATGACACATGTAATGGGCAGAATGTATCTGTCTGCACCATCTTTATATATTGTAATTCTGAGAAATGAGTTGCAAGATACATTGCATTGTCAATCCCACAAGTTAAAGAATGTGTTTCTAATGCAAGAGTTCTCCAGACAATCCTATTTATCTTTATAGATTGCCAACAGAGTTGTAAAAATTGACCTCCTTCACTCATTAATACTAAGAAGTGTCCACCTTGGTACCACCATCAGATAACTACCAAGAGAAGCATCACTAAACAGGACAATGTTTTAAAGAGTCATCATGCTCTAATTGTTAAAATTTTAATGTGATATGGTTAGATTTAAATTTCCTCAATATTTTGTTTGTTTCAAGGATACTTTCTACTTTAGCGTGCTTTGTGTTGGATGCAAGGCTGTTGACATCAAACATCACATCTGGCCTGCTTTGCCAAACAACCCATAAAACGTGGCCTATTTTTAATTTCAGCAAATCGGTTTCTGTATCTGTTAAGTGGTAATTCAAGTTATAGGTCTCCTGAAGAGTCTGCCAGAATAAGGCAGAGCTTTTCATGTGCATGTTTCCTGCTGTAATTGTATAACTCAACCAGAAGAATTCACCTGTACGGCAACCTAACAAAAATTATGTTCCTTACATCCAATCTGAAGCACAGATTTTAAATAAGAAATTTTCCAAATAAAGTCATCAACATGAGAAGCAAGCAGTCTAACCAGTACAAAACAGCAGGACCTACTAGTGGCATTATTCCCCCTGTGCTTTTCAAGGCTTCTTTCACTTTGTTGTGAGAGCACAGTGTGCATCTGTAAGCCCATAAACACATTTTTTTCAATTAGGCACTATACCTGCTGTGTGTCTTTCAAGGTTTATACTAATTTTATGCAAACATATTTGTGCCCTATATCTATTTATTTCATTAGTCTTGTAGTAAGAAGTCAAGCAAAATGACACCTTTTATTGGCTAACTAAAAAAATTATAATTCATTATTCATCTTTAATTGAAATACATCTTTAAAAACTTTGTTGTATTTCCAATTGCAGAATTCATCTTATTTACCTGTATCAGAAAACATATTTTTGGTTTCAAGCATATCTGCATTTTACTTAGGAAAAACTCTATTCTGCATATTATCTTTACACTCAATAACAAGACTATCAGCTCTTTGTAAATCAGCTGAGTCTGTGGTCCCAACAAACCTATCAGACTTAGTGTAATGCAAATTGTACAAATTTCCCTAGTTTCCTCCAGCTTTTCCTGCTCGCCTAAGATTATTTTCCTTTATGCTGAACTTCACTGTTTCCGTCAGTGTGTTTCATAGTTAGACCTAGCTTTAGTGCAAGCCGAATTTACTGGAGGTCACTAAACATCTTCTATTTCCTTAGCAATGTGTGTCACTATTCATAAACTCTGCTTGACTATCTGTGTCTGATTTCACTGTCTTTGTTAAGTGAATTATTTTTTTGTCTTTTCTTTGACATTTGCTGTGGAATTCTACCTCATGAATAAATGATCTATTTCTTGAACACCCACCTTCCTTAACCTTGAGTGATGTACACATACATAAATACCTCTGTGTCTTATACCACCATATCATCTTATTCAATAACAACTCCAGGACCCTTTCATTCTGCACCATCATCTCATTTATAGTATACCAGTCTCCAGTTGTGTACTTGACTTCTGTGTTTTCCAAGAGTTCTGCATATCCTGTCTAAACATTCGGCTTCTGCAAATGCTTTACGAGCTGTATTCAAAGCTGAAATATGCTGTACAAACCACTCATTGTGGTTCCATCAGGAGCTAATTAATTGTCAATTAGAATGAAGGCAAAGTTAGGTTTTGTTTAAACAAAAGTTGATATGGACTATAGCCTTGTACATTGTGCATAATATTTGGAATGGCTAATCTAATGCAATTTGCCAGTCACATGCATTACTTTTTTTTTTAACATTCAGAAGTATTTTTGTCAGTGTTTGGTTGTGTCTTTCTAAAGGTTCATTGCTCCATTGGGCAGGATGCTGCTCTTGTCTTGTATTAAAATTTTCAGCCATGTCTCTCACTTCTTCATTATTAAATTCTCCTACATTGTCACTATATACTTTTTGTGGTGGTCCGTGAATACTTATTCATGAGTTAATAAAATGCTTAAGGTTTCTTTGAAGTAACAATGCTTCCTGCACTAAAATGTGTGGAGATGCTACATATTTGGTTCAAGTTCATGTAGGTTCATGGCAACAGTGTTATATCTTGAGGCCAAAAGAAAGTCCATAACTGGTTTAGGCAAAGGCTTGCTGTACTTGAAGCGTGTTATTATTATTCACAATTTGCTGTAAAATAGACATGCATTCAATGTCATTATTACCAGAACTGCACAACAGTTTCTGTAGTTTATCAACTGCGGCATGTCCCAACTGCATGAGAAGCTTCAACCTTAATTTTTTTTTTGCTTTTCCTCTTTTGTTATGTGCTCTGTGATGGTCAGAGTTTCATTTTCATGAACTTCTTCTTGCTTGTTCCTATCTATAATGTTTATTCAATACTGTCCAGAAGTGGTTATTTCAAGCTGTTTAAGCATTACTGCTCTGTCATTTATCAGTGTCAAGCAGGTCTTTTTGAAGATGTTTTACTTAATAGCAAAGGAATATTTGCAGAGATCACTTCTTTTTTAATGTTGCACCGGGTGTGCCCAATTTTAACTGGAATGTTAACTTTTTGAACCAGGTAATGGCAATTTTTAATGGTTCTTCTGATACAGTGACATAGTTTGCTTTTGATCTGTAAAATAAGCCGCATAATTTTCATCTATATTTCAGTGGAAGGACATGCAATCTCAATTTCATTGAGGCAAATGTTAGGCATGTGCTTGCAGTTAGGGCCAACTATTTTTCTTTAATTTATAGACAAGCACTATCAAGCAGTTTGAAAGCCACATCTGGAAGAGCCATGTCAAATGTATGTATTCGATTATAACTTTTTTTTAAACTCAATGATGTAATCTGACATCGAAATTGTACCTTTCAGCATTATTTTATCAAATGATTTGTATGCCTCATAAGTGTGGTCTTTTTCCTCCTTCAAAAATACCCGATCTAGTGTTGGGATTAAGTTATCTTAAGTGTTCTTGTTTAAGTATTCTACAGGTATTTTTAACCCCGTATCTCTTGCTCTGCCCGTAAGCAAGAATGCCACAGCAAGGGATTGATTTTTCTTTTTCAAGTTGATCACTCCACCCCAAATTTCATGTTCATTTTTACAGCTTTTATAAATCTTTTTTTAATTGAAAACAGAAGGTATTCTGCAATTCCCAACCATCTTCTGCTATCCATGTTAGTCTTCAAAAAGCAAACCAGTTTAAATATGAAATATGAATTTTACTTACAAAGATGTAAACAAACTAACCATTCGGGAGCTATTTTTTACAACAAACACTCTGCACATGTGAAACTAGGAAGAAGCATTGTCTTAAAGGGGACAACAACAACAATCTAGTTAGAGTATATTTACCATAATATAGAACTTACAATTTTTCAGAGTTCAAAATTGGGGAAAAGGCACATTTCTTAAAACTCACTGTACTAAAAATGAAACCATATGCCCTCTAAAGTGTCACCAAGGTCAAAATTTTGTTTTCCAAAGTAGTCTAGTGCCTCTTTCTAACAAAGTAGGATATGTGTGCGACATTATGTTGAAACTGGACCATGGGTGTGGGATTGTATAAAGAACAAACACAACCACATACCCACATTGAACTTAAGATATTAGATTTGGTGACATATAATTGCCAATACATTTCTGTTTGACTGTTTGTCTTGAGTAAAATCTCATTTGGCCAAAATGGTATAAACTACAGTATGTAACACTGTAAATTCAACTAAATTTGTACAATTTGCAAGGGTCTCATAACTTACATACAAAGCACTGTGAGTCTAAATATAAAATTCCCTTAATACACTTATTTTTCAATTTACAAGTAAAAAATGTTTTAAAAAATGTCCAACTTAAGCAATCTTCCAACAATGACTACACTTCAATATAATTTAGTTAATAATGAAGAGATGTTTGGTATTTTCAAACTTTATCAAACTCTTAATTTTCTGGCACTTACTTGGGTCCTGGTTAGGGGTGCAGCAATCTAAGCAAAAATGCCGAAATGTCACCTTTCCCTAACACTTTCTCTAACTCCTTTTGGGCAGGGTGTGGTATTTGGGGAGGTAAACAAGGCATTTAAAGGTGAATTTCTCCCACTTGTAATGGGACTGCACTGAGGTCTCCTCCAGATTGGATATGCCTGAAACACCTCTCCAGGTAGGAGACCAGGCGCTATCCTAATCAGATGGGCACCTCAACTGGCTTCTTTCAATGTGGAGAAGCAGCAGCTCTACTTTGTGCTCCTCTTCCTATCAATAAGGCTGAACCCAGACTCCCTACAAAGAAAGCTGATTTTTGATGCTTATACCCGTAATCTTGTTCTTTTGGTCATTAACTAAAGCTTGTACCCATAGATGGGGACAGGAATGCAGATTGACTGGAATATCAAGAGCATTTCTTTTAGGATTAGTTCTCTCTTCACTGCGACTGGTGCTCCAATCTGCATGTCGATCTCCCACTCCCCTCCCTTTTTCCCTCACTTGTGAACAAGACCTGAGATACTTAAATTCCTCCGCCTGAGGCAGCACCTCATCCCCAACCTGGACAGGGCAAAAATCCTTTTCCAGTTAAGAACCATGACCTCAGACTTGGAGGTGCTCATCCCAGCTACTTCACATTCACACTTGTCTGCAAATTTCCCCAGTGCGCATCTTAGCTCACAGCCTGATGAAGCCAGCAGGACCACATCATCTGCACAAAACAGAGATGTTACCCTGAGGTCACTGAACTAGACACACACCACTCCTTGGCTGTACCTAGAGATTCGGTTTACAAAAATAATTAACAGAATCACTGGCAGAGGCCATGCCTAGCAGAGTCCTACACCAACACAGAATGAGTCAGACTTACTGCCAGCAATACAAACCAAGATTTTTCTATGATTATACGGGGACTGAGTAGCCCCAGAACAGCAGGCCCAGTACCCCATACAACCAAAGCACTCTGCGTAGGACACAATGAGGAACACAGCCCAAGTCTATAAAACACAAGTAGACAGGTTTGGCATGCCCCCATGAACCATCAATACCCTTGTAAGTGTAAATAGCTGGTTCAGTGTTCTGCTACTGGGCCAAAGTTTGCATTGTTCCTTCTGGATCCGAGGTTCAAACAACTTCCAAGCCTTACTTTTCAGACACTGACCTAAACCTTTCCAGGGAGGCTGAGGAGTGAAATCCCCCAAAACTTGGAAGACATCATCTGGTCCCCTTTCTTAAAGATGGGGATCACAACACTAGTTTACCAGTCCAGAGACACCATCCCAAACCTCTGTGCAGCATAGCCAAGACAGTCCGACAACATCCAGAGTCTTCAGGAATTCAGGGTGAAGATCATCCACCCCAGGACCCTGCCACTGAAGAGTTTTTTTAATAGCTCAGTGACCTCAGCACCAGTGATAGGTGTCTTCTCCTCAGAGTCCCGACTCTGTTTTTTCAAAGGAAAGCATTTCAGTGGGATTTAGGAAGTCCTTGAAGTGCTCCTTCCCCTGCCCAACTATATCCCCATGTGAAATCAGCAACCCCTCCTTGAACCGTCACCTTATCGTGGTGGAGGGGTTTGCGTGTCCCAATGATCCTAGGAGCTATATTGTCCGGGGGTTTATGCCCCTAGTAGTGCCACCCAAGGCAAACTGGTCCTAGGTGAGGGATGAGACAAAGAGCGGTTCAATAAACCTCTGATGAAGAATAAAAACCTTGGACGACATTTTCCCTTGCCCGGACACGGGTCACCGGTGCCCCCCTCTGGAGCCAGGCCTGGAAGTGGGGCTCGATGGCGAGCGCCTGGTGGCCGGGCCTGCACTCATGGGGCTCGGCCGGGCACAGCCCGAAGAGGTAATGTGGGTCCTCCTCCCCATGGGCTCACCACCTATGGGGGGGGCCAAGGAGGTTGGGTGCAGTGTGAGTTGGGTGGTGGCCGAAGGCAGGGACCTTGGCGGTCTGATCCTCGGCTACAGAAACTGGCTCTTGGGACGTGGAATGTCACCTCTCTGAAGGGGAAGGAGCCTGAGCTAGTGCGCGAGGTCGAGTGGTTCCGGCTAGATATAGTCGGACTCACCTCGATGCACAGCTTGGACTCTGGAACCAATCTCCTTGAGAGGGGCTGGACTCTCTACCACTCTGGAGTTGCCCCCGGTGAGAGGCACCGAGCAGGTGTGGGCATACTTATTGCCCCTCGACTCGGAGCCTGTGCATTGGGGTTTACCCCGGTGGACGAGAGGGTGGCCTCCCTCCGCCTTCGGGTGGGGAGAAGGGTCCTGACTGTTGTTTGTGCGTATGCACCGAACAGCAGTTTGGAGTATCCACCCTTTTTGGAGTCTCTGGAGGAGGTGCTAGAGGGAATACCTTCTGGGGATTCCCTCGTTTTGCTGGGAGACTTCAATGCTCACATGGGCAATGACAGTGAGACCTGGAAGGGCGTGATTGGGAGGAATGGCCCCCCCGATCTGAACCCGAGCCGTATTTTGTTATTGGACTTCTGTGCTCGTCACGGATTGTCCATAACGAACACCATGTTCAAGCATAAGGGTGTTCATATGTGCACTTGGCACCAGGACACCCTAGGCCTCAGGTCGATGATCGACTTTGTGGTCGTGTCGTTGGACTTGCGGCCATATGTTTAGGACACTCGGGTGAAGAGAGGGGCGGAGCTGTCAACGATCACCACCTGGTGGTGAGTTGGCTTCGATGGTGGGGGAAGATGCCGGTCAGACCTGGTAGGCCCAAACGTGTTGTGAGGGTCTGCTGGGAACGGCTGGCAGAGTCCCCTGTCAGAAGTAGCTTCAACTCCTACCTCCGGCAGAACTTCAACCACGTCCCGAGGGAGGTGGGGGACATTGAGTCCGAATGGGCCATGTTCCGTGCCTCTATTGTTGAGGCAGCTGACCGGAGCTGTGGCCGCAAGGTGGTCGGTGCCTGTCGTGGCGGCAATCCCCAAACCCGTTGGTGGACACCGGTGAGGGATGCCGTCAAGCTGAAGAAGGAGTCCTATAGGACTTTTTTGTCCTGTGGGTCTCTGGAGCCAGCTGATAGGTACCGCAGGCCAAGCGAACGCTGCTCGGTTGTTGCTGAGGCAAAAACTTGGGCATGGGAGGAGTTTGGAGAGGCCATGGAGAACGACTTTCAGACGGCTTCGAGGAGATTCTGGTCCAACGTCCGGCGTCTCAGGAGGGGGAAACAGTGCAGTGTCAACACTGTATATGGTGGGGATGGTGCGCTGATGACCTCGACTCGGGACGTTGTGGGTCGGTGGGTTGAATACTTCGAAGACCTCCTCAATCTCACTAACATGTCTTCCAGTGAGGAAGCAGAGTCTGGGGACTCAGAGGTGGGCTCCCCAACTCTGGGGCTGAGGTCACCAAGGTGGTCAAAAAACTCATTTTGTGGCAGGGCCCCAGGGGTGAATGAGATATGCTGGGATGGTGCGCTGCTGACCTCAACTTGGGATATTGTGGGTTGGTGGGGGGAGTACTTCAAAGACCTCCTTAATCCCACTAACATGCCTTCCAATGAGGAAGCAGAGCCTGGGGACTCTGAGGTGGGCTCTCCCATCTCTGGGACTGAAGTCACCGAGGTGGTCAAAAAACTCCTTGGTGGCAGGGCCCCGGGGGTGAATGAGATACACCCGGAGTTCCTTAAGGCTCTGGATGTTGTAGGACTGTCTTGGTTCACACGTCTCTGCAACATCGCATGGACATCGGGAACAGTGCCTCTGGATTGGCAGACCGGGGTGGTGGTCCCCCTCTTTAAAAAGGGGACGGAGGGTGTGTTCCAACTATAGAGGGATCACACTCCTCAGCCTCCCTGGAAAAGTCTATTCGGGGGTTCTGGAGAGGAGGGTCCGTCGGATAGTCGAACCTTGGATTCAGGAGGAACAGTGTGGTTTCCGTCCTGGTCGTGGAACAGTGGACCAGCTCTTCACCCTTAGCAGAGTCCTGGAGGGTGCATAGGAGTTTGCCCGACCGGTCTACATGTGTTTTGTGGACTTGAAAAAGGCATTCGACCGTGTCCCTCGGGGAATTCTGTGGGGGGTGCTCCGGGAGTATGGGGTACCGGACCCCCTGATAAGAGCTGTTCGGTCTCTGTACAGCCGGTGTCAGAGCCTGGTCCGCATTGCCGGCAGTAAGTCGAGCCCGTTTCCAGTAAGAGTTGGACTACGCCAGGGCTGCCCTTTGGCACCGATTCTGTTCATAACTTTTATGGATAGAATTTCTAGGCGCAGCCAGGGTGTTGAAGGGGTCCATTTTGGTGGACTCAGGATTGGGTCACTTCTTTTTGCAGATGATGTTGTCCTGTTTGCTTCATCAGGCCGTGATCTTCAGCTCTCTCTGGATCGGTTCGCAGCTGAGTGTGAAGCGGCTGGAATGAGAATCAGCACCTCCAAATCCGAGAGCATGGTCCTCAGCCGGAAAAGGGTGGAGTGCCCTCGCAGGGTTGGGGGAGAGATCCTGCCCCAAGTGGAGGAGTTCAAGTATCTCGGGGTCTTGTTCACGAGTGAGGGAAGAATGGAGCGTGAGATCGACAGGCGGATCGGTGCGGCATCCGCAGTGATGCGGGCTCTGCATCGGTCTGTCGTGGTGAAAAAGGAGCTGAGCAGTAAGGCAAAGCTCTCAATTTACCAGTCGATCTATGCTCCTACCCTCACCTATGGTCATGAGCTATGGGTAGTGACCGAAAGAACGAGATCGCGAATACAAGTGGCTGAAATGAGTTTCCTCTGCAGGGTGTCTGGGCTTTCCCTTAAAGATAGGGTGAGAAGCTCAGTCATCCGGGAGGGGCTCAGAGTAGAGCCACTGCTCCTCCGCATCGAGAGGAGTCAGATGAGGTGACTCGGGCATCTGATCAGGATGCCTCCTGGACACCTCCCTGGTGAGGTGTTCCGGGCACGTCCAACCGGGAGGAGGCCCGGGGAAGACCCAGGACACGCTGGAGAGACTATGTCTCCGGCTGGCCTGGGAACGCTTTGGGATTCTCCGGAAGAGCTGGAAGAAGTGGCGGGGAGAGGGAAGTCTGGGCCTCTCTGCTTAAGCTGCTGCCCCCGCGACCCGACCTCGGATAAGCGGAAGAGGATGGATGGATGGAAATCAGCAGTACTGCCTTCCTTTTATAAACAGCATGGGTAAAGCATCCTCCCGAGATGTCTGACAATTTTCCATGGCCTCACTGAACTCCTCCAACACCCAAGATTTTGTTTCTGCAGTTATTTGCCACACTCGGCTTGTCCTATTCGTACTTGTAAGGAGGATTGGAAAGCCACTTTCTCCTGTCTAATGATTCCCTTTACCACTGGCATCTACCAACAGGTTTGGGGACTGCTGCCGCAAGAGGAACTAATAATCTTATGGCTACAGCTCCATGAAGGCCTCAGAATGCAAGAAAAATTTGTCCAGTGGTACGAATTAAAGATTTCCTGCATTGAGGCCTCTGTTAAACATTCCCAGTACACCTTCACTTTAAGTTTGGGTCTTCCTGGTCTGTACAGCATCTTCCCCCACCATCTGATCCAACTAAAAACCAGATAGTGATCAGGTGACAGCTCAGCCCCTCTCTTTACCTGAGTGTCTAAGACATACAATTGTAGACCTGATGACAGAACTACAGAATTTATCATCAACTTATGGTCTAAGGTATTCTGGTGCTAAGAGCACTTTTTAACATTATTGTGATTAAAAATGGTGTCGTTTTTTGATAAAATATTATTAGTGCGGAAGTCCAACAACCAAACAGCACTACAGCTCAGATCGGGGAGGCTGTTCCTCTGAATCGTGTCCTTCCATGTTTCATTGTCATTGCCCAGGTGAGCATCAAAGTCCCCCAGTAGAATGATAGAAGGACCTTCCAGCACTACCCCTAAAGGGCTCTAAGAAGGATGAATACTTTGACCCAATTGTTGGTACATAAGCACAGACAATGGTCAGAGCCTCACTCCCGAGATGAATTTGTAGGGATGTGATCCTTTATATGCGTAGAGTTAGGGGGCTATGAGTAAGCCTACACTAGTCTGACATTTCTCACCATGGGCAAATCTAGACTTGAAGTTCAACCCCTCTCCAATAGTTTGGTTCCAGAGCCAGCACTGTGCATTAAGGTGTGCCCATCTATATCTAAATGGTATCTCTCCACCTCCTGCACTAGCTCAGGATACTTCCCTGACTGAGATATCACATTCCATGTGCCTGTGCCTAGAGTAATCTTTGATAAATAGGGATCAGTCCGCCAAGTCACTTGCTACTGTCGCCCAAACCACAAACCAATGGACCCTTATGTCTCCTCCTCCTGCAGGCGGTGGGCCCACTGTGTTCACTGCCAGATCAATGTTGGGAAATAGGTCTCTCTATCAACATCTCACCCAAGGAGAGGAAGAAAATTTTTCACAACATTCATCCATCATCAATTTGTCCGAAGAACACTGTAATTCACTTTATTTGTACATAAGAACAAAAATATATTATGGACTGAGCCCTATTTGTGAATGATACTATGTGGCTTTGGCCCTGCTAGGTCATATGTTTTGGCACTATCCTAAATTAAAACCTTTCTGAGTGAAGTAATAATATTGGATTTATTATCATCCCAGACCTTCTTTCAGTAAGAATGTTTGGAATGATATTGGATGGAATTGGAGATTCCAACGATAAACCTACTGTTGTTTTCAACACTACATTGCTAGTGTGTCACCTGAAAGAATTCTAATATGGTCCTAGAACTCTAAGTAACCTAAAACTAGAAAAATCTAAATTTCTTGTGTGGGACTGCGAAGATCTTATTTAGATTCTACAAGAATTCATTAATGTTATTCTTAAATAAATCTGTTGTATACCTTCCTTCGTTTCTATTTAAGACCTTTTGTTTAAAATAATATGAGAAAGTAAAATGTGTTTTTGTTACTAATTAACTCTCTGCATTGGCTACTAATCAGGAATTTAATGTTATTTTTAAGACTATTTTATTTTAACCCTTTCTGTAATTTAATGAATTGAAAGTATTTTTTATTGGACTAATTTTTCAGTTTTTGTTTAAAGCAATGTGTGTTTGATTCTTGCATATCTGGAAATAAATCATATTTCACTATAAAAAAGAAAATCATGCAGCAAGGTTTTTGTCATAGCACTTAGACCTTTGCTGAATTTCTTATTTTTACTTTCATTTCTTCTTACGATGCAAAGACATGTCGAAAAATTGATTAGCCACTCTAAACTGGTGATCTGATGAAGTACAGCTGCGAGTTTGAGTGTTTTATGACTGGCTCATTCCTGGCTTACTCTCTCTTTCCTCCATTACAAGCTGCTGTTTCTGAACAGGAGAGAAAAGGTACAGTATGAGGGGGAAAAAAAACTGACGGATTTGGAACACCATGTAAAAATAACTATAAACCTGTAGAAAGAAAACAGCCATAATAGAGAAACATAAATCCCAATAAATTAACCTAAATAAAAATGAGTATTTGGTAAATAAGAGGTAGTGAGATTAATGAAATAAATTTTATGGTACGTAGGAGGCAAAAATGTTACTTATATTAATTTCATTTTTTTAAAAACAATGTACTTATTGATATAGTTGCTAGGGTTCCTTATTTAAAGCTACAAGATTAGTTGTTCAGTTCAGTGCTACCTGATAATTGCCTCCACATAAATTGTAAAAAACATGCAAAGAACTGAAATAAAATATAATTGTCTGTCACATAAACAATAACAGCACATAAGCTGATATAAAGTTAAAATTAATTTGTAGTTTACTTTAGTCAGTCAGTTCCTTAGGCTCTCACGGTGTGTTCTCCAGTACAAAAGTATTTTAATCCTACATCTGTGCCACCATCATATTCACTTTCTTAATACATTAGATTAAGAAAAAAAGAGATAAAAAAAAAGACCTAATATCTTAAGTGGCCTAGTTGTTGTCCACAGTCAGTGCATAGGAACAATAATAAAAATAGACTTGGGTACTGGGTAATTTATCTCACTGTGAAAAGGTTTGTTTGATAAACAAAGCATATACCAACTGCCGGCAGCATCAACATCTTTCTTTATAGGAACTAAACTTGTCCTGATGATTTTATTTGTTAAATAACACATAGAGTGACTTTTCCACTTCTTCAGAATAATCCTATTAAAATTGGACTGTCTACTTTTAAAACCTTTGAGATTAATGCATGCACTTAATGTCTGTAAACTAGAACTATGATGTTAACACCATTAATTAACATGTAACAGCTTTTATTTAGATATAAAAATACACCAGGAATATGTACAAATGCCATAAATATGTCAGTTTATGTGTTGTACTTTCATAGTGTTAGCCAAAACAAATGATAATTGCAGATTTATTATTTATTTTTTTTTACACTTTTTCTCTATTACAGGAATTTAACCCCGGAATCCATATGCAATGAATTTAATGATGAAGATCTGAACATTGTGACACTGCGTATTGAAAACAACTTTATTGATACTAGAAAATTTTCATCAACAGAATTTTCTTGCATAAGTTCTTATTCCAACATTGTTCTAAAACCACAAAAGTTTAAGTAGTGACTTGCTTGTAATCCACCAGCATTGTGATCATCATATTTTTCTGTTACATTCATCATGTGTGGTAAAGCAGTTTAAATGCAAACATTTTGACTGCAAACAGTATGGATACACTCAAGAAAGAGTAGACCCCATTAACTGTTTACAATAAGAGCCAAAAAGAAAAGACAAATAAATTATATCAAGTGATAAAAGAGATATGCCACTAGCGAAGTTCAAAGTGTTTTGGTATACAAGTAGGCAAAATAAGATACATTTTTTTTAAAACCCCCAGGAACCACAGAAAAGTTAAAAATGTCTGAAATTCAGTCTATATGGCTTTGTGGTATGTCAACTGTTATCTTCCCATTCATTAACACATCTGTAGAAATAAATTCCCCTATCAGATGCAGAACTCAAAAAAGTGTTTTAGATGGAGACATTCTTGTACATTTTGCTAAGCATATTTAATGACATTACTCCTTAATACCATTGTATAACAATATGGAATTATAAAAATTCAAACATATTATTAACTATCAAAGCACTGGAGACAAATAAGGAGCTGGGATAAGCTAGGATTACACTGCTAATACAGCAAATGGTAAAGTCTACCGAGGCAAAAGAGACACTGGAGTGCTATTAGAGTTTCTGCTTTTAGATTAGGCAGTCATTGTATGTTTTCTGTTAAATTATAATCACTTTGGAATGCAAAAATAAAATCATTATGCTTATTAATCTGCTTTTATTTATTTATTTATTTATTAGTAATGGGTTACTCATAACATAACAGGGTTCAGTTTCTCTAGGCATGTGGCAAATGTGGTTCCATGCATGAAATAAGAAGAGAAACGACTTGAATTAAATTTTTCATTTATGTTTAACTTTAATACAAAATAACTAATTAATCACATAGATGAAGTACAATTTTGACATGTTACCAGAACGGCAGCAACTCAACAGGGAACAACCAGCTCTCTTATGATTTACATCCTGGAACACAGCTACTACTTAAGTCTTTAACATTATTTGAACAGAACTTCTTTTAGAGTGATTTAACAAGTAATTTGTGAAATTTGTGGATTTCTAGGAGAATGCACAATGTCACCACTGTGGAAATACTCTAGTAATAAAATAAAATATATCTAAAGATTGAACTTTTCTTACACATTCTACCCTTCCTATAACGCTATCTCTCTCTTTTACAAAAAAACATACAAGATTACCCAATTCTTAAAGCAATGATAATAATAGTAAACATTTGCAGCCATCTCTTAGTAGCTTTTCTCCATCATATGTTCCAGCTTTACCCAGATAAAGCAATACACTCTTTCGTTTTACCTAAAACAAAAGTCATAATATTACTATTTTGCCTAACCCAAACATGGGCCAAGGTTTTGTCTGCCCAAAGAAATCAAATAAAAAACAAAACATTCAATTAGTTCAGTGGTTAAATAGAAGGGAAAACCTGTCCTGTATTAATACATTTAAGGATGTGGATAATGTGGTACTATGAGTAGTAATATATTTCATAAAGTTTACATTAGAAAAAAAAATCCACTTGTTGATCCACTATCCCTGCAATGAACGGGTGCCCTGTTCATGGTTTGTTCCTGCCTTGTACCCTATGCTAGTTGGAATAAGCTCCAACCCCGAAAACGATCAACATTGCTACTTTGGTCTGGATTGAGCGGATTAGAAAATTACATGATCCACTCACTTACAGTTACTCTAACACTTGCTTATACAGTATATGGTTATTTTAGAGTCTTCAATACAAACACTAGAACAATCTACACAAGAATAGGCCATTCACCCCAACAAAGCTCGCCAGTTCTATCCACTTTAAAGTAAAATCAAGTCTAGTTTTGAATTTCCCTAAAGTTCTACTGTCTACCACACTACTTGGTAACTTATTCCACGTGTTGATGGTTTCCAACTGTGTCCCTATGTTCTTGATGAACTCATTTTAAAATTACAGTCTTGATTGAATGAATTAATTTCCTTCATAAAATTAAACATTTCAATCATGTCTCCTCTTATTCTCATTTTGCTTAAACTGAAAAGATTCAGCTCTTTTAATCTTTCCTATTAACTCATTCCTGAAATCAGCCTAATCACTCTGTCTGGATGTTTTCTAGTGCTGCAATGTCCTTTTTGTAGCCTGGTGATAACAACTGTACACACTACTCCAGATGAGGCCTCACCAGAGTGTTATAAAGCTTGAGCATAATCTTCTTTGACTTGTACTCTACACATTTTGCTATATAATAACCTAATATTCTGTTAGCCTTCTTAATGGTTTCTGAAAATTTTCAGTTGATAGTGATGAGCCAACTACGACACCTAAATCCTTCTCATATAAGGTGTACTTTCAATTTTCCAACCCCTATTGTGTATTCAAACCTAACATTTTTAACTTCTACATGTAATACTTTACATTTACTCACTCTGAATTTCACCTGTCAACAAATCTACCCAGGCCAGTATACCATCAAAGTCCCTCTGTAATGATTCAATGTATTCTAGATTATCTGTCAATCCACCTATTTTAGTTTTATCTGCAAACTTAACCACCTCATTATTTATATTGATAATATATGTTAGTTAGGCACAACATATGAAATATAAGGGAAGGAACATTTAAGCTTCTTAAAAGTTAAGCCTTTCTTAGTTTGGTAGGGGAATGCCTTATTTCCACAGGTCTTGGCCACCTCCAAGCTCCTCTTTCTTTAGTAGAAAGAGAGGTGCTCGCCATTGACAAGGCCGATCAGGAAGCTGGCTTAGAGATCAAACCCGATTTGTCCAGTGAGGTTTGGGACAATCCCTTACCTGATTTTCAGGGACAGTTGGAGGGCTCTTCGCAATAGATGCTTACACCTTCAACCTCATCAGATGGGGCTGCTGCTTCTGGTGCTGGTGAAACATTGGTTGTTTTGTGATGGTGGGGTTACTGTGTCAGATTGAGGGGAAGCAGGGGCTGCCACACAGACAGAGTTTGCGCAGTTGCAACAAGGCAACAGCAGGTTAGATTTTGAATTTGAGCAAGTACAAGTCACAGATGACTGTTACAATGAAGCGCGGGAGGGCCATAGTTTCAAAACTCCACACTTTTTAGTTAAGAATAGCTTCTTGTATCAGGTGATTTCTGATCGCATTGGGGCAGGCTGATTGAACAGTTGGTGGTTTTGAGTGGTCATAAAGAGATGATATTGAAGATAGATCAAACACATGTCTTGGAGGGGGGCACCTTGGTGCAGAGAAGACAGAAAGAGAACAAAGTCAGGTCGGTGGCAAGTTTGTAATGTTCTTTACATCAATCATTCAGCAACCAACACATTAAGCAGTGAGCCTGCAAACTTGGGGCTCACAGTTGAACCAGCAGCGAATAACCACCCCACCTCTTTTAACAGAGTTTCAGTGCATTAAGTGCACAGCACAGCTCTTGACAACTAAAGAAACTGAACAACTAATTTACAAATCCAGACATCATTACTATGAACATGGAGAGAAAGCTAATAAGCTTTTAGCTCAACAAATTCATAAGCAAGAAGTGCGCAACGCAATCTCGGTAATCACTAACACGAACGGAGATAAAATCATCGAACACAAAAATATAATGCACACTTTCAGAGACTACTATAAATCCATTTATATTACTGAGTTTAAAGAAGACAATACACAATCTAATGCATTTCTGGATACATTACAGATACCACAAATAGACGCTTTTAGTGTGGAGGAACTTGATAAACCTCTGTCATTATCAGAATTACTAGATGCTATAAAGTCACTCCAAGGCGGAAAAGCAGCAGGCCCTGATGGCTACCCTGCAGAGTTTTACAAGAAATTCTCCGCTCAGCTAGCTCCCCTCCTATTAGCAACATTTACAGAAGCCAGAGATAACCAATCTCTTCCACAAACTTTTCGCCAAGCACTAATCACTGTCTTTCCAAAACAAAATAAGGACTTATTACAATGTGCATCATACAGACCAATTTCACTTCTGAATAACGACGTTAAAATACTCTCTAAAATCATAGCTAGAAGGATGGAGAAAGTGCTCCCTCGTAATATCACAAGACCAAACTGGATTTATTAGGGGCCGACACTTATCTTCAAATCTTCAACGCCTGTTTAATGTAATATACTCACCAACTAAATCAAACACCCCAGAAATATTATTATCATTGGATGCAGAAAAAGCATTGACATGATTGAATGGAAATACCTTTTACTATTTTGGAGAAGTTTGGGTTTGGCCCAACATTTGTGCATGGATTAAATTACTGTATACTAACCCAGAAGCTTCAGTTTGCATCAATAACATTTGCTCAGACTACTTTAAACTAGAGCGTGGCACAAGACAAGGATGCCCTTTGTCACCACTGCTGTTTGCAATTGCCATTGAACCACTGGCAATACATTGTCGAAATACTGATCAGATAAAGGGGATTAGCAGAGAAGGACTGGAACAGAAAATCTCATTATATGCAGATGACATGGTACTGTATATATCGGACCCAGAAAATTCTGTGCCTGCAGTCTTAGCAGCACTCACAGAATTTCAAAAGCTCTCTGGTCTCAGAATTAATCTGAATAAAAGTGTACTCTTTCCGTGAATTCGCAAGCATATAATATTAGATTAGACACCCTTCCTTTTATCATTGCAGAACAGTTTAAATACCTCGGGTAAACATCACAAGTAAACATAAAGTTCTATATCAACAAAATTTCGCAGTCTGCATGGAAAAAAATTAAACAAGACTTGCATAGATGGTCAACCCTTCATCTCACACTAGCTGGAAGAATTAACACTGTTAAGATGAATATTCTTCCTAAGCTCCTTTTTATTTCAAAACATACCAATATACATTAATAAATCGTTCTTTAAGCAATTAGATTCAACAATAACCTCATTTATTTGGAATTCTAAACATCCACGCATCAAAAGAGCGACCCTACAAAGACAAAAGGCAGAAGGTGGCATGGCTCTACCTAACTTCCAGTTTTATTACTGGGGCAAATATACAGGCGATAAGAACCTGGACACAAATAGAAGAACATACACAGGCATGGACCGCAATAGAAGTAAAATCCTGCAGTACTTCTTTGTATTCCCTGCTCTGTGCTCCAATAAACACACGTTATCGGCAATACACTAATAACCCAATTGTGCTCCACTCACTTAGAATCTGGAACCAATGTAGAAAGCATTTTAAGACGGAGAAGCTTCTTTCTGTGGCACCCCTGCAAAGAACCACCTCTTTCAACCCTCACAAACATATGCAGTTTTAATATCTGGAAAAATTTGGAATTAACTTGCTTAGAGATCTTTATATAGACAACGCCTTTGCATCCTATGAACAATTACAGTCCAAATTTAACATTCCAGCTACAAATTTCTTTCACTATCTTCAAATCAGGAACTTTGTTAAACAGAACCTTCCAGATTTTCCTCATCTTGCACCCTCATCCACGCTGGAAAAATATTGCTCAATTTCAAGGAGTTAGACTCCATCTCTACAATATATAAAATCCTTTTACAATCCCTTCCTTTCAAAGATCCAAGAGGACACTGGGAAAATGACCTCTCAATTAATATATCAGAAAAGGAGTGGAAAGTAGCAATGCAGAGAATTCACTCAAGCTCCATATGCACAAAGCATACAATTATACAACTCAAAATTATATATCGAGCACATCTGTCTCGACTAAAACTCTCCAAAATGTTTCCAGGGCATGATCCAACCTGCGAACGTTGCAACCAAGCCCCAGCCTCACTGGGTCACATGTTCTGGGCCTGCACCAAATTAACATTATTCTGGACAAAAAATTTTAATTACCTCTCAGACAGTCTTGGACTCACAATCCCTCCTAACCCATTAACAGCTGTGTTTGGGGTTCTTCCAGAGGGTCTTAAAGTGGAGAAAGACAAACAAATTGTGATTGCATTCACTACACTGTTGGCACGCAGACTTATTCTGATAAACTGGAAGAACCCAAACTCTCCTCTTTAAGTCAGTGGGAAACCGATGTGTTATATTATTTGAAATTGGAAAAAAATCAAATACTCAGTTAGAGGATCTGTGCAGACTTTTTCAAAACATGGCAGGATCTAATCAGTAATATTTTGAAATGAGTTTATAAAGCACAGAGAATTTGTTGATTTAGGTATTTTTTACAAGCCTTAAATTTTACACCATTTGGCTTGCTCTCTCTCTCAAGGGTGGGGATCGATCTGTTTTTGTAAAAACTTGATTACTATGTATTGATTATAATAAAATTAATAAATAAAAAAAAAAAAAAAAAAAAAAGAATAGCTTCTTGTATCAGGTAATTTCTGATCGCATTGGGGCAGGCTGATTGAACAGTTGGTGGTTTTGAGTGGTCATAAAGAGATGATATTGAAGATAGATCAAACACATGTCTTGGAGGGGGGCACCTTGGTGCAGAGAAGACAGAAAGAGAACAAAGTCAGGTCGGTGGCAAGTTTGTAATGTTCTTTACATCAATCATTCAGCAACCAACACATTAAGCAGTGAGCCTGCAAACTTGGGGCTCACAGTTGAACCAGCAGCGAATAACCACCCCACCTCTTTTAACAGAGTTTCAGTGCATTAAGTGCACAGCACAGCTGGGAGGTTGTCAAGCACCCGTTAGGAGTTGCTGGAATTTCATATATATACCAGAGTACCTCAAGAAAAATTAATTCAAAGAAAAAAACATTAACAGAACATGTTAGTTCTATATAATATAGATTTTACTATTCATGAATAGAGTACTCCTGAAATTAACAGAGAGCACATTAATTTTAACTGTATTATACAAAAATGGAACAATTTCCATCCATAATAATCTATATTGATAATATATAATTATCTATATTGTCTATAATTTGTTTGTTAATGAGCAATTCCTAAAAATTGGCAATATTAATATGACTTGAGTCATTCCTTACTATGAACAATAATTTCTTTATGAAGCTTTGATTAATTCAATTGGTTGATTAATTTTTGGAAACAAAGCACCTCATCCTTAAAAATTTTGCACAGGAATTTAATTACTCGCCACTTCCAGAGTTTCCAATTGAAACATTAAATTTACATCTTAAGCCTTAAACAAATGATTATCATCAAGAGACAACAACTCACTGTACAGATTAGTTACACTTGGATTAAAATAAGAGAACTGATAACAGAAAGCTAGAGATTAAGTCAGAAACAAATAACTTTGATACACTAAACAGGACAAACTGGAAACTATAAGCTAAACAGAAATGGTTAGTCATAAGAAAGGTTAAAGCCCCAGATATGAGTTTAGCAAACCAAAAAAACTACAAGTAGTTAAAAACTGATTGATTTTAAGACTAAGTAATGTCTTTAAAATATAGATGATTGAATTAAAAATGCCCAGTAATTGCTATGCGAAAGGGTACAGTTAATGACTGGAAAAGAATACCTAAATTACTAAATTACCAAGACAATGAAATCCCTTATAGATTTTAAAGGAATTTAACACTACATTTTACTAAACCCTTTACTCAATTCTTAAAAAAAATCTATGCTTTATGATGCTATATTATACTCTGGTGAGGATGATGTAAACTCTCAACAGAAGTATAGAAATTAAATAATGAAATCTAAGTTTTAATTTTGTGTTGGGAAAAAATAGTATGTCAAAAATGGTAATGTTATACTGAAATGGCTTGGGGCTCACATTCAGAGGATTAGAGAGCCTTCAGTCTAATATGAAATTATACCTTTAAAATTAGGAAGATTACAGTCCCTTAATTTTAAATTATACTACTCTAAACTGGTCCTTTTGAGTTGCTGGGGGAGAATGATGTGTTTAGATACTGCTTGAAAAGAAGAGGAACTTCTTATTCAGAAATTTGATGTACATGTTTCCTGACTTTTTTTGTAGTACTAGGGTAATGTACCATGTCAACCATTATGGATGTAGTGAGAAGTCAAGCAAAATGACACCTTTTATTGGCCAACTAAAATATTACAATATGCAAGCTTTCGGGGCAACTCAGACCCCTTCTTCAGGAAAGATGTAATACAGAAACTGGAATTCCCTGTGTTTATATAGACAGAAGGACAAATACAGTATTGGAAAACCTTTAAATGAGTCATCTTAGATTACCTTTGTTTTTTGCTATTAAGTGTCCAACTTTCTCTTGCAGTCTATGCAGCTTTTTCTTTTTGATGACATAAGGCGTTTCTGGAGTCTTTTTTTAATATAGATGCAGCTCTTTTACCATATCCTGTCTGTCATTTGCAAGGATCAGGATGAGGTCTTGGATCTCTCCTTGTATGTTCTTCAAAGAGCAATAGATTGGTATTGTTAATCTCTCGTCATACACACCAAATGAAGCAGAGATTTCAGTACAGTACTTACAAAGGGACTCATGTTATCCTGCAAAGCCCACTGACATAATCAGACTCTACAGTGATATGGAAGAATTCTTCAGAACTCTCAGAATTAAAGAGTTTTTCCAGAAGAAAGAAAACAGTGACACAGAGGATCCAATAACAAGCTGTTACAATAACCCCACCAATGAATCTACATGGACACCAGAACCTGGCACAAACTCCACCCTGGACAATTATAAAGCTCTTGTCTCTATTTAAACTATGTTTACCATGAGTTTAATTTCCCATTCTTTTCTCTCTTGCATATTATTATAATCTTTTTAGTCAGCCAATAAAAGGTGTCATTTTGTTTGACTTCTCACTGACTATTTTGTAATGGCCAGAAGGCAATATCTATTTATATATTGTAACCGCTGCAACTCCTCAGAAGCTCTCTCTTAAAAAGTGTTTTAATAGGAAATAAACTCACTCTTCTCCCTCCTTGTACGGGGCTTCGAACATTTAAAAGACTGGGGCGTGGTTATCTGAATGTCTCACTCTCCTGTCCTCTCTCCCCGAGACCTCCTCTTCTCCCATCGCTGATCCCCAGCCATTGTACCCGCTTGAAGAGGAAGACTTTGTGTTTTTTTGAACATGAGTCAGAAGGCTGAGCCGTTATGTTTGACAGCTGTTACCTATGAGGCCAGACTGCTTATGTAAGGGACTTGTATTTTTAACTGCCAGTACAGCAATAAAGATTTTTCTCCTCTGAAAACTTTCTCTGTTCTCCTATGCAACTTTGTGACCCTAGCTTGACTGGTACCAAAAGTGGGGTGCTGCACAGATGGATCCTCAGAACATTCCCCTTCTGCGCCGGCCCCTCCCGAGGTATCGTCTGCCTAGCAGATGGAGTTTGTGTGCCTGCAGGGAGCCGATAGCTCCTTATAGATTGCATTTAAACAAGCTTCCAGTGACTCCTGCTATAAGGACAGCGAGTCACCCGGCTTCAAGACTCCACACTTTCCCATTAAAAGCGGCTTCCTTTATTGGGTAATTTCCAGCCATGCAAATAACTTAATTACCATCACACCTATAGAAATGCACTGTAGTAGAACTATAACAACAGATTATAGATTAAATAAAAAATATACAAAGAGCAGCATAACACTAGAATACCTGAAAAGTCATAATGCCAGATCACCTTAAATTCCCTCACACCTTCTCATCAGCGTCTTCATTTTGCAAATCTGTCAAGCAGCATTGGCAGCAGGCAGCCTGCTATCCCATCCCCCACCGACATAGTTCAAATCAGACAAAATGTTCTCCCAGTTCAAGGCTGTTATCTGGGTGTGAGGTAGGTCTGGAATTGTACAGGATAAATATATTGTTATTTGGAACACATGCATTTCATGTGTGTTCTGTGTCACTAATAATCTGGGAAAATGTAGGATGATAGGAAATGTGAGGCATGTTGAACACATAAATAAAACAAACTTTTTTCATGTTATAGTGCTAATGACAAAATGTTGACATGAAGTGCATAATGTGACTGAGGTCCAAATATCAAATAAACACAAGCTTACTTGTTATACACAAGTATAACAAAACAAGTGTGCTTTTATTGAAGAATTCAACCAAAGAAAAACAAATTGAGTTACAGTATAATGCTGATACGTCTACGTGGCTGGTGCAGAGGTAAGAACTGCTGTCTCATAATCAAGTGGTTGTGGGTTTGATTCCAGGTCCTTCCTGCATTTACAGTTTTGAGTAGTAAGCAGCTCTTATTGTTATCTATACTAATAAAAGGCAAAGCCCTCACTGACTGACTGACTGACTGACTTACTGACTCATCACTAATTCTCCAACTTCCCGTATAGGTAGAAGGCTGAAATTTGGCAGGCTCATTCCTTACAGCTTCCTTACAAAAGTTGGGCATTTTGAAATTCTACACGTAATGGTCATAACTGGAAGCTATTTTTCTGTATATACTGTAATTGAGTTGAGCTCGAAAGCCGTGGGGGGGCGGAGTTTCGTGTGACATCATCACGCCTCCCACGTAATCACGCGGTACGTAGAAAACCAGGAAGAGCTCCAAAAAGCGCTGAAGAAAACATGCATTATATAATTAAGAAGGCAGCAAAACTATTAGAAGCGAGCGAGTGACATATAAAACCATATTCAGCGACTCACGTGAACTGACGCAGTGAGCAGACAAAAAGCAACAGTTCCAAACAGTGCTGAACAAAAACCGAATTACACTGCTACGCTCAAATAGACAAACCACACGCCGTTGCGCAATAGTAGAGGCTTCGCCTCTAGCGCCGGAGTCCAAGGTTCAATTCCCGAGTGGGGATGCACTGAGTATGGACGCGCGCTTCTCGATTCATTTTAGCCTCGCATCCCCTTGGTTTGAGACGTATGAAAAAATATGCGGTTAACGCAGAAAGACAGATCACCAATTGAAGCTTTATGAATAATGGATACTTTATTCGCGATCAATGATTGTTTTGGTAAAGCCATACTCAGTGTATTCATTAGATGAACGGTAAAAAAGTAAGAGCGAGGGGAGGGTAACTTATTGAGGCACGCAGTCAAAACCACAATAGCATGTGGGCTCGATGTACAAAATCAAAAAAAAAATTGCGCGATCACATTTGAAAAAATTAATCTTTTCAAATTCTATTTAGTCCATATGTGTCAAACTCAAGGCCCGCAGGCCACATCTGGCCCGGCGTGTAATTATATCCGGCCCGGGAGATCATTTTATATATTATTGTTATTAATGGCCCGGGGATATGAAGCGCTGGTAACACAATAAACTACAGATCCCATAATGCAGCGCTTCAGCTGCCTTGCCGAACACTTACCGCATTAATCAAGTCTAGCTTATGATGCTGCAAGTTATTGCGAAGCTAGCCCACATGATGCCAAAGAGAAAAGGTGATTCTAAACATAGAGCCTTTAAAAACCGATGGGAGGCTGAGTATATGTTTACTGACATTGCCGGTAAACCTGTGTGTCTCATTTGTGGAGCTAATGTGGCTGTAATTACAGAATTTAATCTAAGATGGCACTATGAGACAAAACATCAAGATAACCTGAAAGACCTGAATGCAATGCACAAGATACAGAAAGCAGAAGACTTAAAGAAGAATCTGACACTTCAGCAGACGTTTTTACCCGTGCAAAATCACAAAGTAATTTCAAGTGAAGCTACTTTTATGGGAGACACAAATGCACCAGTGCAACCTGCCCCACTTTCCCTGTTACCAAGTAATGTTGAACCAAGTCGGCACTACGGTGTTCCCAAATACGCACTTTGCTGATAAACTGAGCGCACTGAGTTTGCACGGCGCTTTGGTGACTTTGAAGAACAAAAAAAGAATTTTGAGTTGTTTCGCAACCCATTTGCCGTCGATGTGGAAACTGCACCAGTGCAGATTCAGATGGAGGTGATTGAGCTGCAGTGTAATGGCACACTGAAGCCAAAGTACGATACTGCACGGCCCGCACAGTTTATTTACTCCATTCCCACAAAAATGCTCCAGCTCCGTCTACATGCGGCTCGAACCATGTGCATGTTTGGTACCACATATCTGTGTAAGAAGCTCTTCTCAGTCATGAAGACTAACAAAACAGCACACAGGAGTCGCCTCACTGATGAGCACCTGCAGTCCATCCTGAGAATCTCCACAACACAGAACCTCACACCAAACATAAATGAACTTGTTGCCAAAAAAAGATGCCAGGCGTCCAAATCTGATAAAATGACATAAGAGCAAAGACAACTGAATGATTTGATTTGTTATTGCTGAAAAGAACAAATTTTATTTATATTTCCAGGTTTTGTTATGCACCATGTTTATATTTGAATTTGTATAATTTTGACAGGATATATTTTTATGGAGAGCAAAATCTTTTGGGATATTTAAAATTTAGGTTTATTTTTTATATAAAGTTACATAAGAGTAAAGAAATTTGAATGTTTGTTCTTTTAACGTTTACTTTATTTCTAACTTGTATAATTTAGACAGGATATATTTTTATGGAGAGCAAAATATTATAAGTTATTTAAGGTTTGAGTTGATTTATTCCGGAATAATATTCTGTCGACTAAATAAAAATTCCTTCTATTTAAAATTTAAATAGAACTTGAACAGATACTGATAGTTCATAATATCCAGGCAGACTTGCACGTAAGAGCGGAGTCATCCGTTTTAACAAACAGCGTATTGCACTGATCTGAAATAGCCTGCCCATTTAATTATTTAGGAATGGATAAATAAATTAAGATTTTGTACAAATAATGTTTTTCATTTTTCTCCCTTCATGGATTCTGGCACCCCCAGTAACAGTTGCTCTCACCCCAAAGACTGTATATATATATATATATAAATATATACTTTTTAATCAGAGTATAGCATAAAGTCAAGTCAATGAAACTTATGGGATATTAATCTGGTCAGTTAAGTAGCAGAGGGGGTTGTTAATCAGTTTCAGCTGCTGTGGTGTTAATGAAATTAACAACAGATGCACTAGAGGGCAACAATGAGATGACCCCCAAAACAGGAATGGGTTTAACAGGTGGAGGCCACTGACATTTTCCCTCCTCATCTTTTCTGACTGTTTCTTCACTAGTTTTGCATTTGGCTACAGTCAGTGTCACTACTGGTAGCATGAGCGATACCTGGACCCTACAGAGGTTGCACAGGTAGTCCAACTTCTCCAGGATGGCACATCAATACGTGTCATTGCCAGAAGGTTTGCTGTGTCTCTCTGCACAGTCTCAAGGGCATGGAGGAGATTCTAGGAGAAAAGCAGTTACTCTAGGAGAGCTGGAGAGGGCCATAGAAGGTCCATAACCCATCAGCAGGACCAGTATCTGCTCCTTTGGGCAAGGAGGAACAGGATGAGCACTGCCAGAGCCCTACAAAATGACCTCCAGCAGGCCACTGGTGTGAATGTCTCTGACCAAACAACCAGAAAGACTTCATGAGGGTGACCCAAGGGCACCATGTCCTCTAATGCGCCCTGAGCTCACTGCCCAGCAGCATGCAGCTCGATTGGCATTCACCATAGAATACCAGAATTGGCTGATGCACCACTGGTGCCCTGTGCTTTTTACAGATGAGAGCAGGTTCACCCTGAGCACGTGACAGAAGTGAAAGGGTCTGGAGAAGACATGGAGAACATTATGCTGCCTGTAACATCATTCAGCATGAGCAGTTTGGTGGTGGGTTAATGATTGTCTGGGAGGCATATCCATGGAGGGTCACACAGACCGCTACAGGCTTGACAAAGGCACCTTGGCTGCCATTAGGTATCAGGATGAAATCCTTGGACCCATTGTCAGACCCTATGCTGGTACAGTGGCTCCTGGTGCACGACAATTCCTGGCCTCATGTGGTGAGAGTATGTAGGCAGTTCCTGGAGGATGAAAGAATTGATACCATTGACTGGCCACCACACTTTCCTGACCTAAATCCAATAGAACACCTCTGGGACATTATGTTTTGGTCCATCCAAGGCCACCAGGTTGCACCTCAGACTGTCCAGGAGCTCAGTGATGCCCTGGTCCAGATCTGGGAGGAGATCCCCCACAACACCATCTGTCCTCTCATTAGAAGCATGCACCAATGTTGTCAGGCATGTATACAAGAACACAGGGGCCATACAAAGTGCTGCGTACAATTTTGAGTTGCTGCAATTAAATTTTGGCAAAATGGACTAGCCTGCCACATCATTTTTTCACTCTGATTTTTGGGGCGTCTTTGAATTCAGGGCTCTGTAGGTTGATCATTTTCATTTCCATCAAATAATGTGGCATCCTTTCGTTCCTAACACATTACCCAGTCTATATCAGTATAGATATCCAGGAGGATTTCTTTTTCCCATTGAGATCTGATGTGTTTTCAAAGTGTTCCTTTAATTTTTTTGAGCAGTTTATATATATATGTATATATACAGTGGTGTGAAAAACTATTTGCCCCCTTCCTGATTTCTTATTCTTTTGCATGTTTGTCACACAAAATGTTTCTGATCATCAAACACATTTAATCATTAGTCAAATATAACACAAGTAAACACAAAATGCAGTTTTTAAATGATGGTTTTTATTATTTAGGGAGAAAAAAAAATCCAAACCTACATGGCCCTGTGTGCAAATATATAAATAGTGAAGGTATTAGAAATATACAGATCCCTGTCAAGAAGTTAAATTATTTCCCTATAAAGTGCCTCATTCAGAAACCTTGTGTATTCTTGATCTATTCTGGTAATTTTGCTGATGAACTCTGATGCCTTCTTGGTTTCCAATTTATTTTTGTGGGAAAGATATGAAACAATATGTCCTTTTAAAAAAGCCTTCAGAGTTTCCCAGAGTATTTTTGCAGAAACCTCTGTTTATGCATTTTTCTCTAAAAATATTCAGTTTACTTAGACGTGAATTCTGTACAGTTCTCATAAACTGATGACATTGGGTTAAGACAACAGCAACGAAATGATTATGTAGGGAATAGTGGTTTAAGCTCCATGATCAGAGGGAAGAGATTAAAATAGTGTCATAATTACAAGATTTGATAGCGGGAAATAAATTAATATCTATAAAGAAATAATCAATTCTTGAATAATTATGATGTTCTAATGAGAAGAAGGAATATGCTCTTGAGATTGGAATTAAAAATCTACATGGGTCTACTAAGTTGTGATCCATTACAAACATTACTTCCACTGTAGTTGAAGGGCTATCTAGGTCTGGATTTAAAACACAATTAAAGTCTCTGACCATTATGATTTTATGAGTGCTCATATTAGGAGTAGATGCAAATACACTTTGGTTGAAATCTTTACCATCCACATTAGATAGATAGATAGATAGATAGATAGATAGATAGATAGATAGATAGATAGATAGATAGATAGATAGATAGATAGATAGATAGATAGATAGATAGATATTTTATTAATCCGAAAGGGAAATTCATGTAGATATTTATTTTGTTTATTTATTTTTTTTTAATTTTATTACAATCCATACAAAGCAATCAGGTTTTTACAAAAAGAAAAATTGAGTTAAGAACAGATCGATCCCCACCCCTGAGAAAGAGAGCAAATTAAATTTTAAGGCTTGTAAACATACCTAAATTAATAAATTATCTGTGCTTTATGAACTTATTTTAAAATATTACTGATTAGATCCTGCCATGCTTTGAAAAAGTCTGCACAGATCCTCTAACTGAGTATTTGATTTTTCCCAATTTCAAATAATATAACACATCGGTTTCCCACTGACTTAAAAGAGGAGAGTTTATAAAGTTTATCAGAATAAGTCTGCATGCCAAAAGTGTGGTGAATGCAATCACAATTTGTTTGTCTTTCTCCACTTTAAGCCCCTCTGGAAGAACCCCAAACACAGCTGTTAATGGGTTAGGAGGGATTGTGAGTCCAAGGCTGTCTGAAGGTAATAAAAATTTTTGTCCAGAATAATGTTAATTTGGTGCAGGCCCAGAACATGTGACCTAGTGAGGCTGGGGCTTGGTTGCAACGTTCGCAGGTTGGATCATGCCCTGGAAACATTTTGGAGAGTTTTAGTCGAGACAGATGTGCTCGATATATAATTTTGAGTTGTATAATTGTATGCTTTGCATATGGAGCTCGAGTGAATTCTCTGCATTGCTACTTTCCACTCCTTTTCTGATATATTAATTGAGAGATCTTTTCCCAGTGTCCTCTTGGATCTTTGAAAGGAAGGGATTGTAAAATGATTTTATATATTGTAGAGATGGAGTCTAATCCTTGAGATTGAGCAATATTTTTCCAGCATGGATGAGGGTGCAAGATGAGGAAAATCTGGAAGGTTCTGTTTAACAAAGTTCCTGATTTGAAGATAGTGAAAGAAATGTGTAGCTGGAATGTTAAATTTGGAATGTAATTGTTCATAGGATGCAAAGACGTTGTCTATATAAAGATCTCTAAGCAAGTTAATTCCAAATTTTTCCAGATATTAAAACTGCATATGTTTGTGAAGGTTGAAAGAGGTGGTTCTCTTGCAGAGGTGCCACAGATAGAAGCTTCTCCGTCTTAAAATGCTTTCTACATTGGTTCCAGATTCTAAGTGAGTGGAGCACAATTGGGTTATTAGTGTATTGCCGATAACGTGTGTTTATTGGAGCACAGAGCAAGGAATACAAAGAAGTACTGCAGGATTTTACTTCTATTGCGGTCCAAGCCTGTGTATGTTCTTCTATTTGTGTCCAGGTTCTTATCGCCTGTATATTTGCTGCCCAGTAATAAAACTGGAAGTTAGGTAGAGCCATGCACCTTCTGCCTTTAGTCTTTGTAGGGTCGCTCTTTTGATGCGTGGATGTTTTGAATTCCAAATAAATGAGGTTATTGTTGAATCTAATTGCTTAAAGAATGATTTATTAATGTATATTGGGATGTTTTGAAATAAAAAAAGGAGCTTAGGAAGAATATTCATCTTAACAGTGTTAATTCTTCCAGCTAGTGTGAGATGAAGGGTTGACCATCTATGCAAGTCTTATTTAATTTTTTCCATGCAGACGCGAAATTTTGTTGATAAAGAGCTTTATGTTTACTTGTGATGTTTACCCTAGGTATTTAAACTGTTCTGCAATGATAAAAGGTAGGGTGTCTAATCTAATATTATATGCTTGAGAATTCACTGGAAAGAGTACACTTTTATTCAGATTAATTCTGAGACCAGAGATCTTTTGAAATTCTGTGAGTGCTGCTAAGACTGCAGGCACAGAATTTTCTGGGTCCGATATATACAGTACCATATCATCTGCATATAATGAGATTTTCTGTTCCAGTCCTTCTCTGCTAATCCCCTTTATCTGATCAGTATTTCGACAATGTATTGCCAGTGGTTCAATGGCAATGCAAACAGCAGTGGTGACAAGGGCATCCTTGTCTAGTGCCACGTTCTAGTTTAAAGTAGTCTGAGCAAATGTTATTGATGCAAACTGAAGCTTCTGGGTTAGTATACAGTAATTTAATCCATGCACAAATGTTGGGCCAAACCCAAACTTCTCCAATGTAGTAAAAGGTATTTCCATTCAATCATGTCGAATGCTTTTTCTGCATCCAATGATAATAATATTTCTGGGGTGTTTGATTTAGTTGGTGAGTATATTACATTAAACAGGCGTGAAGATTTGAAGATAAGTGTCGGCCCCTAATAAATCCAGTTTGGTCTTGTGATATTACGAGGGAGCACTTTCTCCATCCTTCTAGCTATGATTTTAGAGAGTATTTTAACGTCGTTATTCAGAAGTGAAATTGGTCTGTATGATGCACATTGTAATAAGTCCTTATTTTGTTTTGGAAAGACAGTGATTAGTGCTTGGCAAAGGTTTGTGGAAGAGATTGGTTATCTCTGGCTTCTGTAAATGTTGCTAATAGGAGGGAGCTAGCTGAGCGGAGAATTTCTTGTAAAACTCTGCAGGGTAGCCATCAGGGCCTGCTGCTTTTCCACCTTGGAGTGACTTTATAGCATCTAGTAATTCTGATAATGCCAGAGATTTATCAAGTTCCTCCACACTAAAAGCGTCTATTTGTGGTATCTGTAATGTATCCAGAAATGCATTAGATTGTGTATTGTCTTCTTTAAACTCAGTAGTATATAGGGATTTATAGTAGTCTCTGAAAGTGTGCATTATATTTTTGTGTTCGATGATTTTATCTCCGTTCGTGTTAGTGATTACGAGATTGCGCTTGCACTTCTTGCTTGTGAATTTGTTGAGCTAAAAGCTTATTAGCTTCTCTCCATGTTCATAGTAATGATGTCTGGATTTGTAAATTAGTTGTTCAGTTTCTTTAGTTGTCAAGAGGTTTAATTCTGAATGTAGAGCCTGCCTCCTCTATGTAGAGTCTCGCTTGGTAGTCTGGCATGTTCTTCATCTATTTTAGTAATTTCGCTTTTATCTCTGCTACTTTCTTGGCTTGGATTTATTTCTGTGGGAAAGATATGAGATAATCTGTCCTCTTAAGAAGGCCTTAAGAGTTTCCCAGAGTATTCCTGCAGAGATCTCAGGGGATGTATTTGTCTCTAGAAAGAATTTGATTTGTTTGGATATAAATTCAGTACAATTCTCTCAGCTAATAGAAGCGGTTGAGGCCATCTGCGGGTGAGTGTATGGGGCTTAGTAATTTCAGCTCCAAGATCATAGGTGCATGGTCAGAAATAACAATAGCATCGTATTTACAAGATTTAATCTTAGGCAAGAAGTTATTGTCTATAAAGAAGTAATCAATCCTTGAGTAGCAATGATGTACTGGTGAGTAGAAAGAATATGTTCTTGAATTTGGGTTTAAAAACCTCCAGGGATCTGATAAGTTGTGATCAGTTATAAACTTTGTAATTATCTTTGCGTGTTAGATGCCGTTCCCCTGTGGAGGAAGTCCTATCTAAAAGTGGATTTAAACACAATTAAAGTCCCCAGCCATTATAACTTTATGAGTGTTCAGATTGGGAATGGATGCAAATAAATTTTGTATAAATTCCTTATCATCAACATTAGGTGCATAAACATTTATCAAAATCATTTTACAGTTAGATAAGTCTCCCATGACCATTACATATCTCCCTTCAGGATCCAATACTACATCTGATGCTACAAATGGTACTGTTCTATGTATGAGAATTCCACACCTCTAGTTTTCTTTGTAAAACTAGAATGGAACATTTGGCCAGTCCAGTCTTTTGCAGCCGGAACTGATCCTTGCTTAGTAAGTGGGTTTCCTGTAAAAATACTATTTTAGCATTTAGACCTGTTAGGTGAGAAAGTACTTTCTTTCTCTTTAATTCGTGATTCAGGCCTTTAACATTCCAGCTTACGAAGTTAACTGTCCCATCATGGAGACACTGATTCTGAGTTTTTGATGTCATTTTATAGTCTTAACTGGAAGTGAGATAGTTTAGGTCTTAATTTCCTATTTCCCCAAGAGTTGTTGCCATGCAGCTTATTATTACGTTGATAGTTATAATTATAAAGATTGAGAGGATAGATTAGGTATAGATCAAGCCTGCTCTCTTTCTCTCCCCCTTAACCCCCACCCTCCCTTTTGCCTCCCCAAGTGAGGCTAAAACCCACTTCACACAGTCCCAGTCCTCTGACATACCCAGAGACAGAGCACGTCCAAAGCAAAACAAGCCCCATGCAGCGCTTTAGGGTTAAAAGATAGAGATATCTGTTACCAATATAGTCTTTAAAAAAAAAAAAAAAAATTTTGCACTTAAAATATATATATAGTCTTCAGCAATATTAGTACATTAAAATGATATTCACCCAGATAATAAACCCGGGGATGGTGTTAAAATGTGTCCAAATAAGCATAACAAGTCTTAATGCAGTAATAGCAATAACAATAAACCAAGGGTATGATATTGAACAGTCTCGTTTAGGGTAGAGATGAAATAATTAGAAAGAAAAAGAAAAAAAAAAGAAAAAAAGTAATTAAGCACAATAAAACATAAACAGATAGCCCTAGTAATACTAAGTAATAATGAGAATATATGAGAATATATGCTGATAAAACCCGTATTTTAAAACAAATAGATCAGACAGTAGATTATTAATCCTTGCTTTATCATTACCGCCATGACTCACTATTATGTATCAGAATAGTCCCGGATCAGCTTTCTTAATTCTTTTCTGCTTCTTCCTTGCTAGCGAAGACATAGAATTGACCCTGCCATTCCACTTTCAGTTTTGCCGGATACAGAGGCTGTATTTGACACTGGCTTGCCGTAACGCTGTTTAATGTTATAGAAGGCTGCGTTTAGTAGCTGTTGCTGGAGAGAAGTCAGGGAAGATACGAATGTGGTTATTTTCATATATAATATCTTCCTTGTTTCTGAGGAGTGCCATCACCTCTAGCTCAAATGATAATCGTTCAAAACGAACTATAAAAGATCTTGGTCGGGTCACGGTGTTTGATCAGCGACGTGTAAGCCGCTGCTATCTCAGATTCTGCTTTAAAGTCTCCCCGATTATTTTAGAAAAAAGTTCAGCTGCGAATTTCACAGGGTTTGAACTTTCTCGATTCTCAGGCAGACCTTCAATTCTGACATTATACCTTCTACTCCCATCTTCCAAAGCAGCCAGTCTGTCTCCAAGTTTTTCTCCGAGTTTTTGCATTCGACTGACATTTACTGCTTTTCCTCGGCACTGGCAGCTAAATGTTCGCCATTTCAATCCGATTCGTGAATGTCTCCTTGAGATTCTCCAATTGATCAGTAAGCGTGCTCAGTTTAACCGAGTTTTCCTGAATGCGCTCTTCAATTTTACCCAGCACCTGTCGAAGCTCAAGTTGCACCTCTTGACGCAGCCTTTCATTTGCCTGTTGGAATTCCTGTCGCAGCCATTCATTGGCCTGTTTCATCTCCTGTTTCAATTCCTGTTTCAGTCTCTCATGTGCCTTTGCCCTTGCTTTCTCATTAGCCTTTCGCTTTTCTTTATATCTTGCATGAGCTCAGCGAGCAACACCTTCAGTTCAGACATTTCAATTGTGCTTCTTGTACCGTAGATGAAGCAGCAGACTCTGCTGAAGCCGGTGTCCCCGCTGCTCCCGGCTTGCGTAATTGAAACCACAGACTTCAAGGCCCTTTCCATTTTCAGTTGATCTTTTCCGATCGGCGAGCTATCCCGATCTGGACTCACGATTGCACCTTCGCTCCCCTTTTCACTCTCAGCCGGCGACGATGTAGCGGACCGTGGTCCCGAGGAGTCTGTTCGCCCATCTGATCCAGGTCTGTCTCTGAAAGGCCGTATCTTGAACTAGGGCTTGCTGATCGTAGCTTGGGTGTAGCTTTAGTTTTCGATTCTTTCGGACCCCCCTTCTTGTTGGCCATGTTTATATGTGCTTACATATACTGTAGCAGTCCCTCTCGGGTTGAATAAATACAGGATATCTCAGGATAATAAGCAAATAATATGAAAAATAACACCGCTGCTAGCGGAGCTGCACTTCAGACGTCCATCTCTCGTATCGGACGAGACAAAGTCCCATGTAGATATTTATAACAATTACTTTAGATTTCAATAAATTACCTATCATCATGACATAGTGCTCTTCAGGATCAGATACTATATCTGATACTACAAATGAGATTGTTTTATGCATTAAAATTCCTACACCTCTAGTTCTCTTTGTATAACTGGAGTGAAAGATTTAACCAATCCAATCTGTTTCAAACCAGAAATGGACCTTACTTAGTTTCCTGTAAAAATACTATCTTGGCATTTAGGCCTGTTAGGTAAGAAAATACTTTTTTTTTTCTTTTTAGATCGTGATTGAGACCTTTGACATTCCAGATCACAAAGATAACTGTTTGGTCACAGAGGCACTGCTTCTAAACTTTTCAGGACATTTTGTAATCTTAAGTAAATCTAGTATGTTGGTTCATACAAATGCTTTAACATTGGTATCATATTATTGCCAGGAATTATGGCTAAGAAGCTTGTGTTTATGTTGGTGCTTATAGTTGTTGTGGTAAAAAAATAAATAAGATGTAACGTCTCCCAAAGTGAGGCTAGAACACACTTCACAAAGTCCCAGTCTTCTGGCATACCTAGAGACACATCACATCCAAAAACAAAATCAACCATCAGCAGCGGTGTAGAAAGGATTAAAACTAAGATACCTTATGATAATACAGTCCAAATACAATAAGCCTAGGGTATGATGTTAAACAGTCCACTTAGGGGGAAAGAAGAAAAAAAAATTTTTTTATAATAATACAGGTAAGATGTAATAATGTTAAACAGTACCCATAGAGTGAAAAAAATGGAGATATCTTATAATAGTACAGTCAGAAGAATTTGAAGCCTTTATTCCTTTGTTGAGGATATGCATTGCATTACATTAAAAACTGATTAATTTTGCAATTTTAAACATTTGACATAAGTGAAAAAAATGACAGCTCACAGCTGGTAACATGATCACTCACGCAAAGCAAACTCAAGTTATGTATTTTTTTCTTAAACTCAATCCATAATGTGATAAAACAATAATGAACATTTTTTGACATTAAACTAGTAGTGAGTATTTAAATCTTGTGGAATCTTTAAATATTAGGTGGAATTCTGTTCTGAAATTCAGGCTCTGTCATAAAAGAAGTAGCAAACCTAAGAGTTCATGTTTTTTCCTGGAAGTCTAACTACAATCTGCGAACATTTTGTTGTCATACAGGGATATAACTGGACATTAAGAATATTCCATTAACATTTTAGCTTATGGGGGTAAAACAGAATCTTCCATTATCTATGTGAACCTACATTCTATTCAAATTAAGAAAATTTACCATTAACATTAACTTAAGAGATTTGATCTAACACCTGAAGCTATTTAAATTCATTATAAATTCCTTCATACACTTTGACATAACAGGTAACTATTATTGAAGCTAAAAAAAATAGGCAAACTCTTTGAACATACCTGATTTCATAGATGCCTGGTATTTACCAAATTCCTAAAATTTTAATAAAAGGTGCATGTTGGCCAGATCTGGCCCAAGGTGTTGACAATTGAGGAGTGAAATAGGTAGCATCTAGTGTTAAGGAAGAAATACCATGCTAAAAAAAGGTCCTTGTAATTACACAATGGAGGATCACTTAATTACATTTATCTATTCCTAAATTCACGGAATGGACTGGCAGCTATAAGTTATTAAAGATTGTACATATTCATAAATTTCCTAAGAACGTCTGACACATTATAAGTTATTTCTTGCAGATTGCTTCTAAATAAGTTTCATTTTTTTTATCAGCTGACTGCAGAATTTAGTAACAGAAAGGTAAAGGGACTTTCCACTTAAGGAAACAAACTTGCAAAAAAGTTCAACATTCACTAATTCTACATGGTAGACAAATTAGTAAATCTTAAGAACTCAGAAGAAAATGTTTTTACAATTGGCACACACTTTTTTTTGCTCATATCAAATATAGGGTTAATTAACGTAATTCATATGTATGGCTTATTTGGCAGCGAGTGAATTTAATTTTAATGTTCATTTATGGTGCTTTAAAAGCGACTATAGCAAAGAAGCTATTTGCCCATTTTCAGTACCACTTTATCCAGTTTTTTGGGTTAGTTAAGGAACACTGAAGAAAAGAACTGACAGCTACTCAAAATAATGTCAATTAAGTACACATGTAAGTGGAAATGCTTTTTCAGAAACTTTTAAAAACACTGGATTCTGCTTAGTGGAAAAAAACTGCAAATGTATAACTTCAGAAGAGCTATTAATCACCACCAACGGTTGCAGATGTTTTCTTGCACTAACATTCTGTGAAAATGCATTTTGTATTTTTTTTTTAAATACAGCAATTGTTATTCATAACAAATAACACTAATTCTTAAATGGTACTTGACAATTACATTTTCAAGAAGTAGCAGAAAAATACAAACCAGTGTGAACCCAGCAAGCAACTGTTTCTCGACACAACAATCTCTTCAGTATCACAATATCTATGGTTTAAGTCTTTTGTTTTTTTTTCAAAGAACATTAGAACAATATAGACAAGAACAGGCCATTCAACCCAATAAAGCTTGCCAGTACTATCCACTTGATTTTTCCAAAATAACATCAAGTCTACTTTTAAAAGCCCTAAAAGTCACACTGTCTACAACACTACTTGGTAGTTTATTCCATATGTCTATAGATCTCCGTGTAAAGAAAAACGTCTTAATATTTGTGCGAAATTTACCTTTAATTAGTTTCCAACTGGGGCGGCACGGTGGCACAGTGGTAGCGCTGCTGCCTCGCAGTTAGGAGACCCAGGTTCGCTTCCCGGGTCCTTCCTGCGTGGAGTTTGCAGGTTCTCCCCGTGTCTGCATGGGTTTCCTCTGGGCGCTCCGGTTTCCTCCCACAGTCCAAAGACATGCAGGTTAGGTGGATTGGCGATTCTAAATTGGCCATAGTGCGTGCTTGGTGTATGGGTGTGTTTGTGTGTGTTGTGTTGGCACCCTGCCCAGGATTACTTCCTGCCTTGTGCCCTGTGTTGGCTGGGATTGGCTCCGGCAGACCCCCGTGACCCCGTGTTCGGATTCAGCGGGATGGAAAATGGATGGATGGATGGATGGATAGTTTCCAACTGTACTCCTATGTTCTTGATGACCTCACTTTAAAGTAACAGTCTCAATCCATTGTACTAATTTCCTGCATAATTTTAAACTTTTCAATCATGACTTCTCTTAATCTTCTTTTACTTAAATTGAAAAGGCTCACCTTTTTCAATCTTTCCTCATAACTCATCATCTGTAGCCCTGGAATCAGTCTAGTTGCTCTTCTCTCGACTTTTTCTTATGTTGCTATGACCTTGGTAGCCTGAAGACCAAAACTGCACACAGTACTCCAGGTAAGGTCTAATCAGTATGTTATAAAGCGTCAGCATAACATCCTTGAACTTGGACTCTACACATCTATAACCTAACATTCTGTAAGCCTTCTTAATGGCTTCTGAACACAGCCTGGCAGTCTACTACAACACCTAAACCATTTTCATAAGGTGAACTTTCGATTTCGAGACCTCCCATTGAGTATTCAAACCTAATATTTTGAATTCCAATGTGTAATACTTTACATTTACTTACATTAAAATTGATTTTCCACAAATCTGCCCAAGCCTGTATGCTATCCAAGTCCCTCTGTAATGAATCTAGATTATCTGCCAATCCACCTATCTTGTTATTTATATCCTATCCAAATCATTTATATATATTAAAAATAGCAGTGTCCCTAGCACTGACACCTGTGGGACACCGCTCTTAACATCAGCTAATTCTGATATGGTTCCTCACACCATAACCCTCTGTTTCCTGTGTAGGCCAATTTGCACTTATCTACACACAACACCTGAACTCCCAGTTCTTTTAGTTTGATGCCCAACCTCTCATGTGACATTTTGTCAAATGCTTTATGAAAGTCAAGAAAATCAATAATGTCATATGCTCCACATTGATCATATCCTTTGTTGTACCTGGTAGAATTCCAGCATATTAATAAAAGCATGACGTCCCTCTTCTGAACAAATGATGACTGTTCAGTAAAACTCTTATTCTTGCCATGTGTTGTGCAATCTTTTACTTAATTATTAAGCTTACTGGCTTATAATTGCTTGGATCTGCCTCATTACTCTTTTTACAAAATGGGATATTTGCCATTTTCCAGCCCTTCAGAATTTCCCTAGTGCACTGTGACTTCATAAAAAAAATGTGTCAAGGGTTTATATATGTACTCAATAACTTCCTTAAGAACATGAGAATAAATATTATCTGGTCATGGTGATTTGCTTGATTTCAGCCTATTTAATATGAGCAGTACTTCTTCCTCTGCAATTTCCAAATCACTTAGCAGTCCATTTTACTGCTGGAGAGATTATTGACTTCCATATTTTTGAAGACCTCAGAAAAATGTGAGCTTAGAGCATCTGCTGCTTTACTGTTTGTATTTTTTAATTCTCCTTTGCCATTCCTGATACACTTAACCTCCTCCTTGACTGTTCTTTTACTACTAACATATGTAGAAAATATCTCTTTGGGTCATCCTTGGCCTTATTTGCTATATTCCTCTCTAACTGCCTTTAGCTTCTGTCCCTTATCCTTCTCAATAGTTGCTCTCATGCTCTCATTCACCTTTTATTCACATTGGAGTTATTAGTCTGATACACCTTAAACAGCTGGATTTTTTTTTAAATTTCCTACCAATTACAAAAAAGTAGGCATGCACCTGTCCTGCATTATAATGGAAAATGTTTTTAAACCTATTCCACTGCTCCTTGAATGTCAAATCACATTTAGTTTATCCTAGCCCATCCTCTTTAGACTTTACTGCATCTACTCAAAATTTGCCCTACCAAAGTTAAACTTATATCATAAATATAGCCAGAGAAGACAATTCAAAAAATGATTTAGTATTGGTTGTGCCAGTTAGGAATGTATTTAATAAAACTCACACAAAATTTTAGATAAGTAAAAGTAACAACTACCAGTGCAATCTTATATGTTTGATTGATACATATTACAGCAATTCAAATTCTGATAATTTTTCGCATTGGTTCAGATAAGGTTTCCAAATACCATAGTATGTTGAACTCAAGAAATTACAACTTTTAGCATTTTACAGCAGTACATCAAAGATATGCTTTTCATTAAACTTAAACTGATACAGACCAAAATATTCTAGTATTGCTAACCACATATCTTAAAAGAATACTTCAACATTTACACGGGAAAAACAGATACACATGTCAGATAGTTGTTGGGAGGAATGGACTGTATGATCTGCAACTGGTAAGGAAGTATTAGATTTCCATGCAAATCATGAATTGTCCATAACAAGCACAATGTTCAAACACAAGGTTATGATAAGAACCACAGTGTCTTGGGTTAAAAGTCAATGATGAAACCTGCAGTTGTGTCAGGTGATCTGAAGCCATATGCTCTGGACACTCTATACAGCTTGTTCTTTTTTGCCACTGAAGTAAACCTAACACTGTTTGATGGACCGTAGTGGTAAGAAAAGCTTTCAGGATGTAAAAAGAGGTCATTCAACAAAGTTAACAGAAAGGTCTCCAGGCCAAAGAGACAGAAGCTACAGCAATGGCCAAAATTAAGTCCCATATGTGAGGGATCAAGAATTAAGTATCATTAATTAAATACAAGATGAGAATGATGGATTCACAGGAATTCAAAATGTAATTTTTAGTCCTTATTTCAAACAGTAGGAGAGAAAGAGTTTAATTTATCACCACACAAAGGAAGTTGTTGAGAGAGTACATAGCAAGAAAAAATATTCATGGAGAGCTGCGTAGTGAGAACCTGGTTAGGGAAAAGACTTTCATGAGAAGATCTCAAATAAAGATACTAGTTCTGAATATTCTAGGGAAACATTCTATGGAAGGTGTTGCTGTGAATTAAGAAATATGGAAATAACAATGTGTCCCGGAATGTTTAGTATACATGAAGGCTATCTGATGAGGTAGAGCTCATAATCTATATTTATTTGCCATCCAATATAAAAAAAAAAAAAATCTCAACACGAACCCAATCCTTCTATGTCTATAAAGAGAAATCACTCCAATCATATTAGAGATGGTGCATATGATAGAAAAGACATGGATCTTCAAACAACATCTTGGCTTTCTTTGTATTTTTGCCCAACAGCCATTCGGATAAAGCCAAAGGTAGACACAGTATCCACAGATAAAATGTGCAACAGTTAAGAAGCTCCTACATATCTCATCACACCCTCTCTGCTCTGTAATCTGCTTGCTGAGTAAGCCTGGAAGACAGATATGTCACTCCAATGAATCATGAAAACTAACTGGTGAGTTTATATTTTTTTTCCTTTAAATTTGAGACTTCAACCAAAATCCAATAAAAAAAAATCCCACCAAGTGCTGGGCAGCATTCACAACAGCAAATGAAGAACAACGGAAGGCAAGAGGTTTAAAGCTCAAAGACAAACAAGATTAAATTCAGTGTGTTTCTGATAATAGTAGCCAATGTCATATTTTAGTGTGCTCCCGGCCGTACTTCACAACATTGCACATTAGAGTATATTAAGTCTACTTGATCTCAAATCCAAGATCATTTTTCAAAGAGCACATCCACTGCTCAACTGTTTTTTTTTTATTGGATTCAGACTAAGCAGCTACATACCTCTTGGTTTGTGTCTGGAAAGAAGCTATTTTATTACTCCTAATAACCAAAGAAGGAAATCAAATACATGTGTTATTACTGGCTCAGGAAAAGGACACAAAAAGTAAATGAAAACAAAGGGCTTCTTTTTGGGTTTATTTACATATAGGTGGTAACATCACTGATGGAAAGAGCCACCTTTTATCATGTATAGTAAGCCTTTCATTCCATTTTTTGTAGGAAACGAGCAAAACAGAGCTGAGCAGTTCTGGCCATGATTCAAACAATGATCAAAAACACATGACCTGCAACAATATGCTCTCAAAATTGAGTTTTGAGCTTTAATACTAAGATGTGATGATCCACAAGTACAAGTTATTTAGGCAGCACCCTCAGTGCCAGGAGGAGCATACATTTCCATTTTGGGAATTTATTTTAGAGAATACCTCTTTTTCTTCTTCAAATATGACATTCATTTTAAAATGAACATTGGATTTATTATTACGGTTAGAAACTGAGGGTGAGATCAAACTCTTAAGATTTCTACAAGTAAACAGGAAGTAGCACTCCAGTGGAAGCTCTAAAGGGTATGTATTATTGTATCTGATACTGAAATATGTCAGACAGATGCTAACATAACAGGAGGGAAAAACAACATTCTAAAACAAACTTGTAATAGTTTGAGCAGTATTTGGCAATTAGTTTATTGCAGATGCATAATTATATTCTGTGATCATAAAATTTACACTACAAACTTATAGTTACTGACCATAAACAAATATAGCTTAACTTCATCAGCCTTCACAAACAATGCACAAAATGATTAAATAGTGATGTTTACATAGACATTTAAACAGTAACAGTTGACCTATCTTTGTGAAACTTTCCAGAAAAAGGTACAACATTTTAAGACAATTTAACTTCAAATATTGTACAATACATAGTCAACAGAATCTTCTTAATGCCTAATCTAAATTCAACATTCAGTTGAAATGACCTTTTGACAATATAATTTGTCCATCATGGGTGCTTAATTAAAATTAAAATTAAAATAAATCTAAGAAAATAACTTGAATTTTTCAAGATTTTCCATATTGCACGTTAATTTCTAGAAGCATATATCTAAAGAGATATAAAGGAACATACTTATTTTGAAAAAAAATGCTAATGTGAACAATTAAAAACAAGTAAGAATGTTAAAGATATGACATAAAAGTGTTATAATGCTAAAATAAAGGATGAGAGGATCTAAAGAAGTTTCAATGTATTCTTACTCGTATGTAAAACATGGATTTGTCATACTAGGATATTTTTGCTTACCTTTACGAAAGGGAGCACTAGCCCTTTAGAAATTCACAAAGAACAGGCTGTTCAGCTTAAACATTTCTGTTCAATTAATGTTTATAAAATAGTCTTAAAAATATTACTGGGGTAATATTTCATATCATTCTACACTCATAATTTTACAATTATAAAAGTGAAATCATATTTTGAATATAAAATGTATTCTCCATTTTTCAACTAAGCCAATCACTCTTCATTGAGGAAGAGAATTTTAGAATAGCAGCAGAATTTTCTAATCAGACTACTCTTAAAATCTGCTGCCCACCACTTTGGAGTTTCACACACACACACACACACACAAAAATTAATTCAAAAATATGTTTAAACACTGTTGCGAAACAGATTTACACACCATTAGGTATGCAGCATTGAAAATGTACTGTGTATTTTATTTAGAATGTCTAGTATTGTATCTAACTCCATGGACACAATTATTGAAACCAACATCTACTCATGCATAAAAACGGCAATCTGAAATGTACTATCAGTACAGAAACTTTAAAAGGGTAAACTGCTGAACACAGAGAAACAGTCCTTCAGTTAATGTGCTTTAAAATACATTGCCTCAGTTTTTCTTTATATTAGAAAGTAAAAAAAAGTCCATAATATTAATTTTAAAAAATGTACTATTATATGACTTCACTGTCCCAGATATTTGCTCATGACTGTCATCAGTTGACACACAAAAGTCTTAATTTTTTAAATTTTTTTGCATGTACTGGGCAATATTTTATTTGCAATGTCAAAAGTCTCTAATGAAGTTGTCTTACTCATTATGCACTGTAATTATTTTGAACAGAGGTTGATTATGCAGGTTGTACTGTATAAAATTAAAAACAAAACACCAGGAAAGAAATTGTAAATATCATGCAAAGACACAGAAGCATCCCAACACAACTTAGTTAATTTTTTTGGAAATTAAAACTGGTAAGCTGCACAGCTAACTACTCTCAGTTGTTTTACTGCTGGAAACAAATTTTATGCTCTTTTTAAAATCTTTTGATTCACAGAGGTATACAGTATAGTCAGATTGGAGTAATATAGTGTATATATCACTTAATATGCCTGATTTCCCTAAAGAAATATTTTCTGAAGCAATGTGACATATCTCTAGAATAACTTTATCTATAAAAGAGCGATACAAGTTAGAAGCATATACATTTCAATAATCCAAATGATTTTTAAATTTGATATAACTCATAAAACCACCATAACCTTAATACACTGCACACTGTACTTACAGATTCTTCCACCATGAAGAAACTGATGCTGTGGTCCTTTTTGGTATTATGCTCAGCCAGACCCTATCAGAGAGTCAGAATTATGGATTTCATACGGACACCTGATCATCTACTCCATGACTATGAGAATGATAATGCTGAAAACAATTACATTCTCTTGTCCAACTGGACTTCCAGAGCAACTAGTTTACCACAAGTTCCTTATTCTGTGTGTCCTTTTGGATGCCAGTGTATGCTGAGAGTTGTACGATGCTCTGATCTTGGTAAGAAAAATACATAGTTCACAATTGTTTTCATTTTTCTTTAGTTAAACCTTCAGCTAGTATTTATTTTGATAAAAATGTTATTTATTGCTTTGTTTCCAATCCAAATGGACACTCACAATAACAGCCTCCCACTAGACAGTTACATGGATCATCTTGCAAAACAAGATTCAAAGCAGACAGGTTTCAGGGACTACTGTTTCATATACAAACAAGTTAAAGTAATTTAGAGACACTGCATATAGTTATCACTTGCTTTCACCCTTACAGTTCTCAAGCTTTTAGAAGTACAACTATATTACTGTACATTATGAGAGCAAAAGATTAGTAGCTAACATAAAGAGGCTTCATTCTGAATAACATTCAGGAGCTTGATTATTTGAAATGGTCACCTAAAATTTATTAAAAGCTAAAGGCAGACTGGGGCAAAGGGTGGAGGGCAGTAAAGTCTGGAAAGAATAACCTTTATTCAGAAGAAGCAGCAAGGGTGGTCTCCCCAGCAGTTTCTCTTTCAATCATTACCTTTAACTGAAATTAAAGAAAGATCTGATATAAAGTCTTAATATCACACTGCTAATCTCCTCATGCAGAGACAATTAACACTCAGCATATTCTAAGTTTTGTAATTGTACTGAAAGGAAGGATATAAATAATGAAATGTGACATAGCTCATAAGTAAACTTAATAAAGTCAATGGAGTAAAACTAAGAAATGATTTTCAAGTGGTATGTTAGGTGAACATTTGACTAAAATATTCTCAGGATACATCAATAAAGTGTTCCACTTCACCTTAGTCTTTGTGTCATAAAAGAAAAAAAGCTTGCACATGGAATGCCTAAAGAATAACACAACTTGCTTAAAATCAATGTACACAATACAGTAGACTAATGAATTAAAATTGTACCTCCCACTTCAAAAGACAATCAAAAAGACTCTACCTTTACTAAAAAAACAAAAAATACAACTGCCTCTGTAGAGTAGTGTCAATATCACTCAGATATAGCCACAAAACTTTACTCCCCTTGGAGAGATAAATTTAAGGGATTTAATATGTCCGGAGAAATATGATAGAAAATGTTATAATCAGAGCCTGCTCATTATCACATCAGATAAAGAGAAATAAAATATTATTCCAATAGTTATTCTTTTTAAAAATGAGTGCAGTTTGTGTGAGGAATTTTCAGATTTGGGTACGACTACCGATCCTAATGTGATGTGGTAGACCTTCCGTGAAAAGACCCTGAAGGTTCCTGAGGGTTGTGTTCGTGTTACCGGTGTTCCCAGAAGGAGGTGTTTCATCTCGAAGGGCAACTCTGGTCTGTACTGGAAACTGAGAAGAACAGCTGCGAGAGCTCTTAGGGCAGATAAAGAGGCGTTTGTTAGAGGAATCTGTGAGCAAGTGACACACCATCTGTGGTCTAGCGACCCACGTCCTGCTTACAGAGGAATCAAAGCATTACGCACATCTGAATCTGTTCTTCGGAGAGTCGCAGTCAGGGCAGCTGATGGAATGGTCCTTATGGATGACACTGTAGTTGTGACTTGCTGGGCTGGCTACTTTGAGCAGTTGTTCAAAGCTGATCCTCCAGCTAGGACATTGGATATCTCTGGGTCCACGGTTCTTGAGGCTGATCCTACAATTAGCTGTGAACCACCCAATCTCACTGAGATTGCACAGGTGGTGAACCAGCTGAGGGTGGGGAAAGGCTGTAGGGATCTGGGGTATCCGGGGTGAATTTCTCCAGGCTGGTGGTAAGGCTGTCCTCCTGGCATTGCAAGCAATCTTTGCTTCCATTTGGAAGACTGTCACCGTCCCAACTGACTGGAAAACGGGACTTGTTGTCCCTATCTGGAAAGGGAAGGGTGATCGCCTGGATTGTAGCAACTAAAGGGGGATAACACTGCTCTCAGTTCCGGGTAAGGTCTTTGCTAGGGTCATCCTCAATAGAATCCATGATCACTTGCTCACCTACCAGGGACCGGAACAGTCTGGTTTTACGCCTAAGAAGTCTACCATTGACTGCATCCTGGCACTGAGGGTTCTCATAGGGCGCAAACGCGAATATCGGCAGAGTTTCTTTGCAGCCTTTGTCGATTTTTGCAAAGCATTTGACTCAGTTGATCGAGATGCCCTGTGGGACATCCTTAGGGTTCATGGGATCCCCTCGAGGTTGCTGGATATCATGACTGGCCTGTACACTGGTACTGTGAGTGCTGTGCAGAGAGGAGACGTTTTTCCCAGTTGATTCTGGGGTTCGTCTGGGGTGTGTGGCGTTCCCAATATCTATGCAAAAGGACAAAGGACCAAGTCTTTAGAGTCCTGGTGCTTCCTGTCTTACTATATGGTTGTTAGACATGGACACTATCCAGTGACCTGAGATGAAGACTGGACTCCTTTGCTACTGTGTCTCTCCAGAAAATCCTTGGGTACCGTTGGTTTGACTTTGTGTCGAATGAGCGGTTGCTCATGGAGTCCCCAATGAGGCACATTACCTGCATTGTGAGGGAGCGTCAGTTACGGCACTATGACCATGTGCCGCATTTCCTCGAGGGTGATCCGGCTCATAAGATCCTCATTGTTAGGGACCCGAGTGGCTGGACCAGGCCAAGGGGTCGCCCACGTAACACCTGGCTGCGGCAGATAGAGGGTCATTTCCGGAGGGTAGGACTAGACTACGCGTCTGCCTGGTGGGTTGCCAACCGGGATCCCGAGCTGTTTCGACGTGTAGTGGGTGTGGCAACGCACTGTACCAGTGTTCCCCAACTTGACTTGACTTGCATTTCATGTGTCAGGTACAATTTAAGAAAAAACAACATTAACATTTCTGACTTTCTCTTATGGCTAAAGACCCACACAATCTAAATGTAGCACAAATTGAGTCTTACACTCAACAGTTAAATTTGGCATAAATTTAGCATTTCATAAAAAAGATTCCTCAATATACACAAGGTCCATACATAGGTCTGAGAAGATAGTGATACAGCATAATGACTACATTTTTCATGCAACATTTTACAAAAGTCTGTTCAGAGGTACATGAAAGTCAAAAAATGCATTTCTGTGTGCTGAGACATTTACACTGGCTCTTAAGGGAAACTATATAACTTGACATTTTAAATAAGAAGCACATGCATGAACAGGAGTTGAATATGTAATGTCCCACTCCCAATCAGATACATTCTGCCTATCACAAACTCCAAATATGTATAATATATTACTGCGCTTCTGGAGTAAAGCATACTAGTACATGCTACTACACTTTTACCACTGCTGAGAAAAGCGAAACTAGTACACAACAGTATGAGTGTCAACTAAGAGGTACTACAAATTCACAATGTTCCAGTCAACTTTATACTTTCCATTTTCCTTCTAGGAAATGTAAGTGAAAGCTATTCCAAAAATAATGTAAAGTTAGAAACAGAATGAATGAACAGTAAAAAAATACTGTCTCATGTGGAGAACTCATATTTTTAAATCACTGAAAACCAGGCTAAGTGTTTCAGTCATATAGCTAGCACAGGAAATTTAAGTGTACAGTGGTTTTCTTATTAAAAGTTAAAACCCTCATTACATACTCTCTGGTATTCATGTATAGAAGCTTTGAGATTATTTTGTTATTTCTATATTCAGGATCATAATTTTGCTGATTATTTGAATATTTGAAGTTGTAGCAGCGTGGGGCAAAAACCAATAGAAAGAAAACCTAAGGGGCAGTGCTCCAATACATTCCTAAAGTCAACTTCATAAAAGCTATTCTTGAAAAATATGATTAATAGATTAAGGTTAAAATAGTAGAAATACTATTATGTGTATATACAGAATGCACTATTTATGATGGTATGGTTCTGTTTTTTTTAATTTAAATTGAAGTGTTCAACTATTTTTTTCTTTTTTTTTACAGAGGTGAAAATACTACAATAAATGTATAAAGCAAACACGTAAGGGCCAGTTAATCCTAATCTTATTATTTTAAATTAACAGCTTTAGCATCTGTCCCAAAAGACATCCCAGCAGATACACTCATGATCGACCTTCAAAACAACAAAATCATGGAAATCAAGGAGAATGATTTCAAGGGACTGAAAAACCTATACGTAAGATCTAATCTGCATTTGCTTGAAATTAATTAAGTGAAGATACAACCTATTTGATGTTTTCCTATCCTATGAACAAAACCTTATTTTACTGTGAAAGTGGCAGAGTATTCACAATCCCAGCCTACCCCAAAGTCCCTGCAATTTATCTACTCAAACAAAATAAAAAAAGAAGCAGCATTATTTTGTACTCATATTTAATGCATGGCATGTATTCAGAAAAAGAGGCCTTTTGGACCTGGTTGTTTAAGTTTTTTTTATTTTTGCTTTTTCTCATCAAATGCTGCATATGCACATCCACAAACAAGGTACAGACAGACTGAACCAGCTCCCTGTCACCAGACCCGCAACACCCCCTCCCCAAAATGTCTGCACTTATTTTCTATTTTGCACAAGACACAGGTAACAATCACTTTAGGATACATTATTGAGATGTAAAGAATGTTTTGAAATGTGGCTGCCATTACATGATTTTTTGGTGAACACATTTCAAGAATATGTTAAGCAGACAATATATTTTAAAGATAATACTGATGTTTTCCACTTATATCAGACTATAAAAAGTGAAAAGAAAAATAATATAATTTAACATTCTCATATCATTTAATTTTGAATCAAGAAAGACCAGAGCTTATCATGGTGCAAATCAGGAAGCACCAGTCAGGGTGCAAGCACATCCCAGGGCTAGGAACAGAACATTCAGAAATTTAATTACAAGAAAGACTCTAAAATTAGACAGTTAATTGATTACCACATTTAATGAAAGGACATTTTCCCTGAAAAAACAGTGTACATGCCAAATTTTAGTCTGTTTCTTGTAATATCATTGGTGGAGTTCTTTTCAATCTAGAGTCCCAGGCCCAGAGAACAGGTTAACATTGCACAGTCCATAAATTCCAATAAAAGGTTTTTATATTTTAAACTTAGATAAAACAATTTCCAGTTACACTGGTTCTTTGTGGCTAGTGTGGAACTTGTGCTTTTCTACCAGTGACCCAAAGACATGCATGTTTGATTGTGCACCCTGTAACAGACCTGCATTTCATTTATAGTTGCTTCTTTACATTCAGTACTGCTGGTATAGCCACTAAAAACTTATCACCCTCTAATACAAGAATGTTCAGTCTTAAGCACTCATGGAATCAGCAGGTGTAGGTTTTCTTTCCATCATTTTCTTGTTCTTAACTAGTGTTATATTTCAATTAAACATACAGCTATTTTTGTGTTACTACCAATGAGACTGCCAATCTAAAAATTGTTAACAAGATCCATTTACTTTCAAAAGAGGAAACATGCAGTAAAATATGACTAAACTTTTTCCTATTCTTGGTTTATTTATTTCAAAATACATTTTAAAACCTGTTTCCTGCTAATTATCACACATTTGTTTTATAGTGACATAAAAACTGATAATAATAAATCATTTATTAAACACTTAACAAAAAAGTAACTAAGATATTAGTTTTAATATTTATCCATGTTTTATTGGTTTAAATTACATATCTAATAAAAAATCATCCTAATCTCAATCGGTTTTAATAAATTTGTGAAGAAAACTAGCAGAGGGCGGCAACAATGTTGCCTCGCAGTAATGAGACCAGGGTTTGCATCCCTGGTCTTCCCTTTGTGCAGTTTGCATGTTCTCCCAATATCTGGGTGAGCTTCCATCACATGCCTCAGTTTTCTCCCACTGTCCAAAAACACAAAATTGGCGCCAGCATGTGTTTAGGGTGTATGTGTGTTTCCCTGAGATAGACAGGTTTGTTTCAGACTTGCATCCTGTGCCTGCTGAGAAAACTCCAGCCCAGTGACCCTGGTTTGGATTAAGTGATTTAGAAAATGACATCATATTACAAGAACTAACAGCATCGACATAGAGACTGCTCATTGAAAGATGGTCACTATCCTTGTAAAGCAGAAAAAACAAACAAAATACTATGTTGTTACAAACTACACAACAATATGTCTAATTTGTAAAGGCACTGCTACATATTTAGTTCCCAGAGGTAAATGATAATAGACATGTTTTAATGTGAATATAAAATACCATTTCTTTTTCCCAAAATTACTTTGCAGGTATAATCAAGTCATTTTTGTGTGTGCTTAATAAAACTGTTGGTGGAAGGAAAACATGTACATAGCTGTAGCAATTCACCAAATCTTTATAACATTTAACAAACAAATCTGGCAGGCAGTCACAAAGAAATTAAGCAAAAAGTGCAATATTTAAAAAAGTGAAAAAAGAATATAGAAAAGTACGATATCAATGCTAACCAATACCTAAAGGAAACTGCATTGTGAAGTTGGCATTGTTATCAACTTAGAAGAGGAAGAAGATATGTATACATAATTTTCATTTTTATATGCTATTTAATTTCAAATGAAAGTTAATTTATGTTGGATGGAACACCCAGGAGGGGATGGGTGTTTTTTGACTTAGAACTAGTACAGATTTTGTTTTTTTCCCCATCTTAGGCACAGTTATATATATATATACTTCATGCAAGCCTGTATTGAATTTTTTTATTCATTATTATTCTTAGCTAGTTTAATTTGTTTTTCTTTTCTTGTAACATTTAATTTGGACATCATGTAAAGCACTTTGAGCTACATTCTGCATATGAAAATGTGCTATTGAAATAAATGTTGCTATTATTGTTCAGGATCTGAAAATACTATATTATGTTCACACACTGTATATGAAGAGGTCAGTATGTTAATTTTATCATGGCAGGCACTGTTTCTACTTAACAACCAGATCTCTAAGATCCACCCAAAAGCCTTTCGCCACTTGAATCAACTACAGCTGCTGTACCTTTCTCACAACCTTCTTACACAAATTCCAACCAATCTACCGAAAAATGTGCTAGAATTGAGAATTCATGACAACAAGATAATGAAGGTCCAAAAGGATGCATTCAAGGGGATGAAGTCCCTACATGTTTTAGGTAAGTAAATCCAAATGTAAAATGCCATCTTAAAAAGCAGAGATATCCATTTTCAAAACAGATATTAGCATTATAATAGATTAGTGAAACCATAGAGCTGATCGAATAATAGCAAAAAATTCAACTGCCAAAAAGGTAAAATAATAAACTATATAAAATTAATAATCAAATAAGTAAATACATTAATTAGGAAAAGTTAAACAAAGCAGTCAACTAATATGCTATTAGTTCAGTACCAAAAAGATGGTGAGATGAAAAAGATGAAGATGAATATAATGAAACTGACAAGAAGGATCCTGGAGTAGGTTAGTCAAAGATTGTTAAAATTAGGACATGGAGGAATGTCATTTAGGACAGGTCAGTTTTATAATTTCACATGTAAGCATGAATAGAAGTGGAATATCAAGTAGATATAGTAACTTATTGTCTAGCCCAAAGTTAAAAGTATCAAAGTAAAATAAGTTATAAATTAAACATTGCTTGCTTGAGTGTTAGAATTATTAAAATAAAACAAGTCAGCTCGACTAGTATGTAGCAGAGCATAATTATGATATAGTAATAACAGAAACCTGTCTAAATAGCAGAGATGAGGATGAATATAACAGATAAACACTTTTAGGAAGGATAGACAAAAAAGAAAAGGAGAAGGGGTTGCCATTTACGTAAAACAAGTTTAACAAAAGTCTTATTCAGTCTTGTGATAAGCCAAACTTTTATTAAGGACAGTTTAATTTGGCTAAGCAGCATATGGGATAGCGGCCTTATATTAGAATTGTGCTACAGAACCCCACCAAATACAGACAGTAATTTCAATATGCATCTTTTTAATAATGTGAATGAAAAGAACTTACAATCTTTAATAGAATTAACGCTGATTCAGAACATAAAGTTCTGAATGCCATCGTTAAAGCAGTTTGCACTCGCCCTCGCTCTTGCCATTTCATTATTCAATGTCAACCTGCTTACTTCATACCAACAAGAATTAGATCATGTCTGGTGATCCTTAGTTAGCAAACATTTATTAGTATCACTGCTTACAGAGATCAATAATTGTCTGATCAGTAACTGCTTGTCCTTGAAACTCCAAAAATCCTATAAAGCTACAGATTTGGTTACAACTTAAATAAAGTAACTATTATGAAACTATTTAAGATATATGAAACCCAGTTCATTACTTATTGTTAAACAACTAGATATATTTTCCTAGTCATATGATTTAAAGTTAACAGAGCAGAATATAAACCCTGAAGAGACACATAGAAATTGACCATATATTCTACCACATTTTTTATTGAAATTATTAAAAGCAAGTATCATGTCATAAACTAAAGTCAGACTTAGCAAACAGCAAAACTAAATTCAAATCATCCCCTACCCAGGCAATAGAAAGAGAAGAAATTCAACAACCAGAGTAAAACTTTAAAAGTAGAAAAGAGGGAAGAGAATCCTTTTCCCCCAATATAAATGCTTATTCAAAAATGCTATTGATTAGATCCTGCCAAATTTTAAAAAAGGTTTGAACAGATCCGCTAAGTGAGAATTTGTTTCCAATTTCAAATATTATATATCTGAGGGCTAGAATTCTTCCACTTAAGCAAAATAAGTCTAAAGTGCTAGTAGTAAATTAAAGGCAATTACAGTTTGTTTGTCATTCTCCACTTTAAACCCATCTGGGAGTACACCAAACACAGCTGATAATGGATTAGGAGAGATTGTGACACCAAGGCTGTCTGATAGGCATTTAAAGATTTTGGTCCAGAATGATGTTAATTTGGTGCACGCCCTAAATATGTGGACCAGTGAGGCTAGAGCTTGAGTGCAACATTCACAGGTTGGATTTTGCCCTGAAAACATTTAGAAAAATTTTAAACAAGATAGATTTGCTTGATAAAAGATTTTTAAGTTGAATAATTGGATGCTTTGCCCACATGGAGCTAGAGTGTATTCTGTGCATGGCTGCCTTCCTCTCAAATATTGAGTAAGAAATTCTTTTCCCACTGTACTCTGAGATCTTTGAAAGGAAGGGACTTTAAAATGTTTTGATTATTATAGAAATACTGTCTGAGTCTTCAAGACTGATCAATATTTCTTCTGGAATAGAAATAGGTGGGAGGTGAAGAAAATTGGGCAGATTTCATATAGCAAAGTTTCTATTTTGGAAATAGTGGAAAAACTGTGCTGATGGGGACCTAAATTTGGAGTGTAATTGTTTGTGGGATGTAAAGACAATATATCTATATACAAATATCTAAATGATTTAATCCCATATGTTTTCCAGATATTAAAAATATTAAAGTTTGAGAGGGTGGAAAAAGGTGATTATCATACAAAGGTGCAACAGACAAAAAAAATAATATTTTGAAGTGCTTCCTACATTGGTTCCATATTCTGAGTGAATGAAGAACAATTGGGTACTTAGTATATTGATGATAACTTATATTTACTGGGGCACAATGCAAAGAATATAAAGAAGTACTGAAGGATTTTAATTCTATTGCGGACCAAGCTTGGGTGTGTGTCAATGTCCAGGTTTTTACAGCTTGTATATTTGCCGCCCAGTAATAAAACTGAAAGTTAGGTAGAGCCGTTCCACCTTCTCTTCTAGGACATTGTAGGGTCACACTTTGGATGTGTGGATGTTTTGAATATCAGATAAATGAGGTTATTATTGAATCTGATTTCTTAAAAAATTATTTGTTAATGCATATGGGGATGTTTTGAAATAGAAACAGTAGCTTAGGAAGGATATTCATCTTGACAATGTTAATTCTCTCTGCTAAAATAAGATGGAAGGTAGACCATTTATGCATGTCTTGTTGAAGTTTTTCCATGCAGTCAGCAATTTTTTTTTGAAAAAGTGCTTTATATTTACAGTACTTGTGATATTTACCCCTAGGTATTTATGCCGATCTGTGATGAAAACAGGGAAAGTGTCCAATCTAATGTGCTACAGAATTCACTGGAAAAAACATACTTTTCTTCAAATTAATTTTGAGTCCAGATATCTTTAGAAATTAGATAGATAGATAGATAGATAGATAGATAGATAGATAGATAGATAGATAGATAGATAGATAGATAGATAGATAGATAGATAGATAGATAGATACTTTATTTAATCCCAAGGGGAAATTCACATAATGCAGCAGCAGTATACTGATACAAAGAAACAATATTAAATAAAATAGTAAAAAGTGTCCAGGGAGCAATTCCACATAAAAGAAAGTGGTAGAAGTGATCAGTGAAATAGTGAAATAGAGATAAAAAGGTAAAAAGATAAAGTCATATATGCTAGTATTGTTAGGGCAGCAGGCATATATAGTCCAACATATAGTACCATATCATCTGCACATAATGATTTTTCTGTTCAAATTCTTCTCTGATAATCCCCTTTATCTTAGAAGCATTTCAAAACTGAACTTGGCTTGATGGTGACTACAAATAGCAGTGGTGACAGGGGGCAGGCATCCTTGTCTAGTACTATAATCAAGTTCAAAGAAGTCTGAAATAATGTTGTTAATACAAACAGAGGCTTCTGGGTTGGCATATAGTAGTTTGATCCGTGCACAAATTTGTGCAATGTGGTGAATTTGTAATCTCATCCAACTATATCAAATGCTTATTCCGCATCCAAAGATAATAAGATCTCCGGAGTGTTAGATTTCATGGGTGAATATATTAATAAGGTGTTGAAGATTGGAATCTAAGGGTCTACCTTTAATAAATCTGGTTTGGTCTTGTGGTATTACTGAAAGAAGTACTTTCTCAATCCTTCTGGCAAAAAAAGACGGTGATGAATGCTTGACGAAAAGTTTGAGGTAGAATTTTATTGTCTCTGGCTTCTATAAATGTTACTAATAAAAGTGGAGCTAATTTAATTAAATATTTTTTATACAATTCAGCAGGCTAGCCATCAGGACCTGCTGCTTTCCCACTATGAAGTGAGTTTATAGCATCTAATAATTATGTGAGTGTCAGAAGTTTACTCAATTCCACTGCACTGAGAGTAAATAGCTGTGTTATCTGTAATGCATCAAAAAACAAATTAGATTGTGCCTTGCTTTCTTTAAACTGGGTAGAATATAAGAACTTATAGCAGTCTCTAAATTTGTAAATTATTTTTTCATGGTTAATAATTTTATTTCCGTCTGTGTTGGTAATTACTGATACTGCATTGCGAACTTCCTGCTTGTGGATTTGTTGAGCTAAGATCTTATCAGCCTTCTCTCCGTAATCATAGTAATGATGTTGTGATCTAAAAATGGGTTGTTCCTTTTCACCTGCCATCAAGAAGCTGATTTCTGATTACAAAGCCTGTCTATTCCTACAAAGTGCTTCACTTGGAGACCTGGCGTGTTCTTGATCTATTCTGGTAATTTCACTGATGAACTCTGATGCCTTCTTGGTTTATGGTTTATTTTTGTGGTAATGATATGAAATAATCAGTCCTCTTAAAAATTGCCTTCAGAGTATCCCAGAATATTCCTGCATAGACTTCTGAGGATTCATTTGTCTCTAAAAAAATTAATTTGCTTGGATATAAATTCTGTACAGTTCTTGTCAACTAATAACAGGGGGTTAAGAGGCCAACTGCACTATGAGTATGTAGGGCATATTGATTTGAGCTGTATGACCAGAATGGCAGAGTCGGAGATGACAATAGTGTCGTACTTGCAAACTTTGATTGTGGGGAAAAAATTGTTATCTAATAAATAAATAATCAGTTGTTGAGTAAAAATGATGTACTGGTGAGAAGAAGGAATATGCTTTTAAGTATGGATTTAGAAATCTAAGTTATAATCAATTACAAATTGTGTAATTGTTTTTGCAGTGTTAGATGTTATCACCCCTATAGCTGAAGACCTATCCAGGGGCCTCGTGTATAAATGGTGTGTACGCACAAAAATGTTGCGTACATCCGTTTCCATGCTCACATCATGATGTACAAAAGTAAACTTGCCATAAAGACACGCACATTCTCACTCCAGCGTAAACCATAGCGTACGCAAGTTTTCAGCTTGGTTTTGGAGACTGGCAGCACCCATCATCAAAGCAGTGTTACTTTTCCTGGGTGGCTTCCCTTTATTTTTTTAGATTCACATCCCTGAAATGGCTTTGTTAAATACACTGACATTAACCGCAAATTTTTTTTTAGTTTAAGGCAGGGGTGCCCAATACGTTGATCGCGATCGGCTAGTAGATCGGAAAGATAGTGCAGGTAGACTGCGTTGCATTCAAAAAAAATTTTTAAGCGTTAGTCTATTTATCCTCCCTATGGCATTTTTCACTTGATTGACATACACGGCAGCCATTCTGAGATCTCTTTTCTTCTAAAACACTGGTCATCCCACATACATGATCAAACGCATGAGCAACTGCAAAACTCCGGCTATCTAAGTGACCTAGTTAGCCTTCCAATTTATATCGACTAAAGAAGGGATTTAAAAAAAAAAAATTGTTTGGGGAGGGTATGGTCTGGATGTGGAATTGGAACAGGATTTTTTTTCTCACAATGTCACAATCGAAGTCCGTTTGTCTGATCTGTCAATCTATCATTGCTATTACAAAGAAGGAAAATGTGGAAAAGCACTTTCGAACTGTTCATAAAAACTACAAAACTGACTTCTTTCCAAAAAGCGATCTGAGAAAGAGAAAGGAGAGGGAACTAAAATTGCATAATTGGACAGTTAATTTCACTCGGCTGAATTCAAAAGCAAAGGCAGACACACCGAAGCATCGTTCCGGGTGAGTCACTTGATCATTAAGCATAAGAAGTCCTTCCAAGATAGAGAGATGATAAAAGAGGCCTTCGTTGAGACAGATGGCTAGGGAGAAATTCCTGCTGAGATTTCAAGACCCCTGGCCGAAGAAAAAGGAGTTTCTCCTTGTCTTTAAACATACAGAATACAAGCAACTTCATAATGATCAATTGCCACTGGACTGTTTTTTTTTGTTTTTTTTTAAATAATTTTATTGTAATCATTCCATACAAATCGATCAATTTTTACAAAAAAAATAGGATTGAAATTGAAAAACAAATCGACCCCCACCCCTAAGAGACAGCATGGCCAACGGGGTAAAACTTAAGGCTTGTAAACATACCTAAATTGATGAGTTTAATGGACCAATAGAGATGAATGGAGAAGAAAAAGAAATGAGGAGATAATTGCTTCCTCTGTGCTTTAAGAGCTTATTCTAAAATATTATTGATTAGATCCTGCCAGGTAATTGAAAAAATTCTGTACAGATCCTCTAATTGAATATCTGATTTTTTCCAATTTCAAATAGTATAAAACATCGGTTTCCCACTGACTTAAAAGAGGAGAGTTAGGATTCTTCCAGTTTAGCAAAATTAGTCTGTGTGCCAGAAGTGTAGTGAATGCAATCACAGTTTGTTTGTACTTCTCCACTTTAAACTCATCTGGAAGAACACCAAACACAACTGCTACTGGGTTAGGAGGGATTATGACACCAAGGCTGTCTGAAAGGCACTTAAAAAATTTTGATCCAAAATGATGTTAATTTGGTGCAGGCCCAAAACATGTGACACAGTGAGGCTGGGACTTGATTGCAGCGTTCGCAGGTTGGATCTTGCACTGGAAACATTTTGGACAGTTTTAGGCGAGACAGATGTGCTCGATATATAATTTTGAGTTGAATAACTGTATGCTTTGCGCATATGGAGCTCGAGTGAAGTCTCTGCATTGCTACTTTCCACTCCTTTTCTCATATATTTAAGAAAGATTAAAAGATATTTTTTCCATTTTCCTCTTGGATCGTTGAAAGGGAGGGACTGTAAAATAATTTTATATATTGCAGAGATCGTGTCTAAGTCCTTGAAATTGAGCAATATTTTTTACAGCATGAACAAGGGTGTAAGATGAGGAAAATCGGGCAGGTTCTGTTTAACAAAGTTCCTAATTTGAAGATAGTGAAAGAAATGTGTAGCTGGAAAGTTACATTTGGAATGTAATTGTTCATAGGATACAAAGATGTTGTCTATATAAAGATCTCTAAGCAATTTAATCCTAAATCTTTTCCAGATATTAAAAACTGCATATGTTTGCAAGGGTTGAAAGAGGTGGTTCTCTTGCAGAGGTGCATCAGATAAAAGCTTCTCCATCTTAAAATGCTTTCTACATTGGTTCCATATTCTGAGTGAGTGAAGCACAATTGGATTATTAGTATATTGCTGATAACTTGCATTTATTGGGGCACAAAGCAGGGAATATAAATATAAAGAAGTATTGCAGTATTTTACTTTTGTTGCGGACCAGGCCTGTGTATGTTAATCTATTTGTGTCCAGGATTTTATAGCTTGTATGTTTGCTGCCCAGTAATAAAACTGAAAGTTGGGTAGAGCCATGCCACCTTCTGCCCTAGGTCTTTGTAGGATCGCTCTTAGGATTTGTGGATGTTATAAATTCCAAATAAATGAGGTTATTGTTGAATCTAATTGCTTTAAAAATGTATTGATGTATATTGGAATGTTTTGAAATCAAAAGAAGCTTAGGAAGAATATTAATCTTAACAACATCAATTCTTCCAGCTAGAGTGAGATGAAGGGTTGACCATCTATGCAAGTCTTGCTTAATTTTTTCCATGCAGACGGCAAAATTTTGTTGATAAAGAGCTTTGTGTTTACTTGTGATGTTAGCCCCTAGGTATTTAAACTGATCTGCAATGATAAAAGGTAGAGTGTCTAATCTAATATTATATACTTGAGAATTCACTGGAAAGAGTACACTTTTATTCAGATTAATTCTGAGACCAGAGATCTTTTGAAATTCTGTAAGTGCTGTTAAGACTGCAGGCACAGAATTTTGTGGGTCTGATATATACAGTACCATATCATCTGCATATAGAGAAATTTTCTGTTCCTGTCCTTCTCTGAAAATCCCCTTTATCTGATAAGAATTTCGACAGTGAACTGCCAGTGGTTCAATGGCAATTGCAAACAGCAGTGGTGACAAGGGGCATCCTTGTCTGGTACCAAGTTCTAGTTTAAAGTAGTCTGAACAAATGTTGTTAATACAAACTGAAGCTTCTGGATTGGTATACAGTAGTTTGATCCATGCACAAATGTTCGGGCCAAAACCAAATTTCTCTAATGTAGTGAAAATGTATTTCCATTCAATCATGTCAAATGCTTTTTCTGCATCCAATGATACCGTATATCTTCTAGTAGTGGCCGTCTCTTATTGACGCCTGTTTGCAATAAATACCGGTACTGAAGAGATGTCGCGACGAATAGACGCTGGTCTCCTTTAAGCGCCGGTCTGTAGTAAACGCCGATCTCCAACGACCCACTGCCTTTTCCGTACGCTAATCCTCTTTTCGTACCACCTGGGCTACCACCCTCCTGCAATGAATCATTAGGTAAGTACCTTTTCGTGTCAAAAATGTTTTGTCGTCGGATGCTATCGAGGAAGGGAGAAAGTCAAAACGAAATTTCTTTGTGGACATTTTGCCCTTTCGTCTCCACGTCAATCATAACCCCACAGGGAGGGCAGAGGTGGGTGGAAGGGGCGGGAAGAACATGAAAATGCCATCTTCGACACGTTAATTCTCTCCTTTGACCAAGGAAGAAGGGGCTGTATTGTGGCCAGACAGACAGTACATGATCACGTGAAAAACTCTGCGCCCTCTTCCTCGATGACCTGTTAACCTTTACCTCCACTGACACTTTTGCGTTCTGAAGGGTCGTGCGGGTGTGTGTTCGTGTCACTGTGTTCTTGTGGGCCTGTGTTTGTAGTGTGAGCAATGGGAAGGAAACGGTCATTTGATTTAGCATTCAAACTATGTGTGGTAACATACGCAAAAGAACATTCAGGCGAAGAAGCTGCACGACATTTTGGGGTGGATCCAAAACATATCCGAGAATAGTGCAAGCAGATGACTGATATTGAGAAAACAGCGGCAGAAAAAGGTGCCGGAAGTAAACGATTGCCTGGTGGAGGAGCTAAAAAAGTGAGTGAAGAATTAGATGAACTGGTGTTAACATGGATTATTGAACAAAGACTGAAAGGTGCGCGTTTCTCTAGGAAAATGGTCAGCACGAAAGCGAAGAGGATTTTTGATACGGAGATTGATGGTGCTTCAAAAGGAAAAGAAACGTTCGTAGCCAGTGCTGGCTGGCTTGACAAATTTATGAAACGCCATCATTAATTGCTCCGTCGGAAGACATCGCTGGCGCAGAAGGATCTAGAACAAGTTATTGACAAGCTTGTCTCTTTTGTGATGTGGGTTGCCAAACAGCGAACTGCAGATGGAGTTAAGGACAGCGAATGGATGAGACATCTGCTTGGTTCGACATGCCTGGTTTTACAACAGTAGAACCAACTGGAAATAGGAGTGTTACAATAAAAATTTCTGGTCACGAGAAATCTCATTTCACTCTCACATTGGCAGCGAAAGCAGATGGCACAAAATTGAAGCCATTTATTTTATTTAGGGGCACAAAGTGAGAAGTGGCAAGACTACAGGATGTCCAAGAAGCTGAGGTAGTGACCTCAACAAACGGATGGATGAATCACGAATTAACAATAATGTGGTTGCAGAAAGTTTGCGGTGTTCTCTCTTTCCAGAAGAGACTTCTTGTCTACCGCTGTCACATCAGTGAGGAAACGAAACAAGAACTGAAGAAATATAAAATGTCAACGGCAGTTATCCCTGGTGGTTGCACCAAATAAGTCCAACCTGCTGATGTTGTTTGGAATACCGTACTACTGTACTGATAATATCATTAAATCCTGAAATGTTCATCTGGTGTTGTTGCGTACATTTTGTGGCCGTAAATATGGTACCATACCGTATTTTACTGCCAAATGAGCCTAGTTCACCCATCACAATTCCGTCTGCGAGGCGAATAATAGCTGGTCTCCAATAACCGCCAAATAATTTTTTGAATAAACGCCAGGGCTACTATTGGAAGATATATGGTGATAATATTTCTGGGGTGTTTGACTTTGTTGGTGAGTATATTACATTAAACAGGTGTTGAAGATTGGAAGATAAATGTCGACCCTTGATAAATAGTTTGATCTTGTGATATAACTGAAGGCAGCACTTTCTCCATCCTTCTAGCTATGATTTTTGAGAGTATCTTAACATAATTATTCAGAAGTGAAATTGGTCTGTATGATGCACATTGTAATAAGTCCTTATTTTGTTTATGAACGACGGTGATTAATGCTTGGCGAAAAGTTTGAAGAAGAATTTTATTGTCTCTAGCTTCTGTGAATGTGAATTTCTGATAAAATTCTGCAGGGTAGCCATCAGGTCCTGCTGCTTTCCTGCCTTGAAGCGACTTTATAGCATCTAGTAATTCTGATAGTGCCAGAGGTTTATCCAGTTCCTCCACACTAAAAGTATCTATTTGTGATATCTGTAATGTATCCAGAAATACATTAGATTGTGTGTTGTCTTCTTTAAACTCAGTAGAATATAAGGATTTGTAGTAGTCTCTAGATGTGTGCATTATATTTTTATGGTCAATGATTTCGTCTCCATTCAGGTTGGTGATTACTAGCATTGCATTGCAAATTTCTTGCTTGTGGATTTGTTGAGCTAAAAGCTTATTATCTTTCTCCCCGTGTTCATAGTAATAATGTCTGGAATTATAAATTAGTTGTTCAGTTTCTTTAGTTATCAAGAGGTTGAGTTCTGAATGCAGAGCCTGCCTTTTCCTATGTAGAGCCTCGCTTCGAAGCCTGGCATGTTCTGCATCTATTCTAGTAATTTTGCTTTTTAACTCTGATACTTTCTTGATTTCTAATTTATTCCTGTGGGAGAGATATGACATAATCTGTCCTCTTAAGAAGGCCTTAAGAGTTTTCCAGAGTATTTCTGCAGAAACCTCTGAGGATGTATTTGTCTCTAGGAAGAAACTGATTTGTTTGGAAATAAATTCTGTACAGTTCTCATCTGTTAATAAAAGTGGGTTAAGACACCATCTGCGAGGTGAGTGTGTAGGGCATAGTGACTTTAGCTCTAAGATCATAGGTGCATGGTCAGAAATAACAATAGCATCTTACTTGCAAGATTTAATTGTAGGCAAGAAATTATTATCTATAAAGAAATAATCTATTCTTGAGTAGCAATGATGTACTGGTGAGTAGAAAGAATATGTTCTTGAGTTTGGGTTTAGAAACCTCCAGGGTCTGATAAGTTGTGGTCAGTTACAAACTGTGTAATTATCTTTGCAGTGATAGATGTCATCCGCCCTGTGACAGGAGTCCTATCTAAGAGTGGATTTAAAACACAATTAAAGTCCCCAGCCATTATAATTTTATGAGTGTTCACATTGGGAATGGATGCAAATACATTTTGTATAAATTCCTTATCATCGATATTAGGTGCATAAACATTTATTAAAATCATTTTACAGTTAAATAAGTTGCCCATGACCATCACATATCTCACTTCAGGATCAGATACTACATCTGATGCTACAAATGAGACTGTTCTATGTATGAGGATTCCCACACCTCTAGTTTTCTTTGTAAAGCTAGAATGGAACATTTGGCCAGTCCAGTCCTTTTGCAGCCGGAACTGATCCTTGCTTAGTAAGTGGGTCTCATGTAAAAATACTGTTATAGCGTTTAAACCTGTTAGGTAAGAGAGTACTTTCTTTCTCTTTAATTCATGATTCAGGCCTTTAACATTCCAGCTCACAAAGTTAACTGTCCCATCATGGGGACATTGATTCTGAATTTTTGATGTCATTTTATAGTCTTAACTGGAAGTGAGACAGCTTTAACCTTAATTTCCTATTTCCCCAAGAGTTATTGCCATGCAGCCTATTGTTATGTTGGTAGTTATAATTATAAGGATTAAAAGGATAGATTAGATATAGCCTGCTCTCTTTCTCTCCCCCCCTCATCCTCCCACCCCCCCATTTTGCCTCCACACATGAGGCTGCACCCCACTTCACAAAAGACTCGGTCCTCTGATATACTTAGAGACAGAGCACGTACAAAGCAAAACAAGCCCCCACGCAGCGGCGTTTTAGGATTAAAAGTAGAGATATCTATTGCCAACATAATCTAAATATTATATGCCTAAAATATAATCATTAACAAACTATAAGCAGAAAAAATAATCTTCAGCAATCTTAAAGTATTAAGAGAATAAACCCAGGGAATGGTGTTAGAAAGTGGTCCAGGATAAGCATAATAAGTCTTAATGCAATAATAACAATAACAATAAACCAAGGGTATGATGTTAAACAGTCTCCTTTAGGGTAAAAAAAAAAAAAAAGTTAATTTCTTCCACACAGAAAGCGTCTGAGTAATGAAAAGGATGTATAATTATAATACCTGTATAATACCCGTATCATTACAAATGGATCAGACAGCAGGTTATATATCCTTGCCATGCCATGACAGGATGCGACTCACTATTGTGTTTCAGAATAGTGTCGGGATCAGCTTTCTTAGTTTCTTTTCTGCTTCCTCCTTGCTGGAGAAGAAGTAGTATTGGCCTTGAGCATCCACTTTCAGTTTGATAGGATACAAGAGGCTGTATTTGATATCGGCTTGCCGTAACCACTGTTTAATGTTGTAGAAGGCTGCACGTTTGGCAGCTGTTGTGGGAGAGAAATCAGGGAAAATACGAATGTGGTTATTTTCATATATAATCTCTTGCCTGTGTCTGAGGAGTACCATCATATCTAGCTTACATAGTAACCTCTCGAAGCAGATAATAAAAGACCTGCTGCTATCTCGGAATCTAATTTAAAGTCCTCTCCAATTATTTTAGAGAATAGTTCATCTATGAATTTCACTGGGTTTGGACTTTCACGATTCTCAGGTAGACCTTCGATTCTAATATTATTCCTTCTGCTTCCATTTTCCAGAGCAGTAAGTCTGTTTCCGAGTTTTTTGCATTTGGAATTGGCAGCTGTTGCTTTTTCATCAGTGGTGGATGCTAAATTTTCAGCTGATTCAATTTGAGACGTGAATGTCTACTCAACATCCTTCAGCTGATCGGCAAGTGTGCTCAGTTTAGACACGTTTTCCTGAATGTGCTCCTCAATTTGATCCAGCAGACCTTTAAAGGCCGCCTCAAAGAGAACATATACGTGTTTCTCTGAGTCTTTATTATCATGTCGCAGCTCTTGCAGCTCCCGCCGCAGCTTTTCGCTTGCCTTCTCGCTTTTCTTTATATCATTCTTTATCTCTTGCTTAAGCTCAGCGATCATCACCTTCAGTTCGGACATATAATTTCTGCTTTCGTACACCGTAGGTGAAGCAGCGAGCTCTATTACAGCCTATGTTCCCGACTGCAAGGACTTTTCCAGTTTCAAATGATCTTCTCCAATTGGCAAGCTATCTTGACCTGTGTCACTCGCACATTCGCTCCCCATTCCGCTATCAACTGGAGACAATGTAGCAGTCCCTGGTCCCAAGGAGCCTGGGCTTTAGCCCATCTGTTCCAGGTCAGTCTCTGAAAGGCCGTACTTGAGCTTGAACTTGGACTTGTCGGTCTGGGCTTGGATGTAGCTTTAGTTTACTTTTCCATTTCTTTCTGAGCCCCTTTCTTGCCGCCCATGTTTATATCTGCTTGCATATATTGTAGTAGAACCCTCGGGTTGGATAAATACAGGATATCTCAGGATAATAAGGAAATAATATAAAAAATAACACCACTGCTAACGGAGCTCCGCTCAGACATCCATCTATCGTATCAGACAAGACCAATCCAAATGGCAGCTAGACTTGGCATTTTTTTTTTCGATCTGACCAACATGTTGAATGAGCTTAATTTACAGCTGCAAGGAAAAGAGGACTCCATGGTCAATATGATTAGCTCAGTTAATGCTTTCAAACGAAAAATGCAACATCTGTCCTCAAAGCTGCAGTGCCTGTATTTGGAGAACATCCAAAACCTCGCGTCAGAACTGGAGACGCAATGGAAGGCATGTGCGCAACTTGACAGCATACGCCACACAGAGCAGATTGAAAATTGCCTGTCAGACTTTGACAGACGGTTTCAAGACTCAGCTTTACATGAGCCAATCGCTACATTTAAGTGCTATCCATTTAGGGAAGATGTTGAGGGTGATTCACCCACATCAAAAATTGCAACACTGTTTCACCTAAAACTCTTCTACAGTGGAGGATTAAATTTTGACACTACAGGATGACATTCAGCTGAAGTCTGGGGCTCTTGGACAGGAACTTACGCGCAGAGGAAAAGTACCCAAACATGAGAAAATGTGCTACCTCCTTGACTGCATTATTTGGCTCTACTTATTTATGTGAGTCAGCCTTTTCCCACATGAAGATTATTAAATCCAAATACTGCAGTAACCATAAATGTATTGAATTGTTATTGTGCCATAAAGGTTATTCAGTTATGCAAGGTACAACAACATATATTTTATGTATAAAGTATACTCAGTATATATTATATATATATGTATATCATTTTTAATGTAGGTAGATCATTTCGACCTGGTCATTTTAAAAGTAACTCGCAAGCTGAAAAAGTGTGGGCACCCCTGGCTTAAGGCATCTGATTGTAATCAACCCATAACCATATAATGGTGCATGGAATGGCCAAAATATTCCAAATACTATAGCTGCTTTAGCATTGTTACTCTCAGTGCACCACTGAGTATTTTAACCTACTGCATCTGAGCGTGGAATCACGGCTTAATCACAGATTGTCAAGAGCAGAGAGAATCATTGGGGTACAGCTTACAGCACACGCTACCTTAGCCATTCGCAGTCTATTTAAATTTCTCCAATTCAGCAAACACCAAATGAGCCTTTCCTGCATAAACCTCACGGTTCAGAAACAGTTTCATACCAAGAGATATAAACGCAATAAATCAGTCCATCAAGTGCTCCTGGCAGAACTGTTGGTACTTATAAGTTCAATTAACTCACTGTAAACTTGCATTACAGCTGTAATATTGAACAGCCTGAGCCACTTATGCTTTCATATTAGATAATTTTCATTTTATTATCTTATTATTAATGTTATTGTTATTATTATTGTTTTGCTGTTATTTTATCATTTTATAGTAAATAAGTTTATGGAGGATTTGCATATTGAATCTTATTGTACCATACAATAACTATAAAGGAATTCAATTTAATAAGAGAGCGCATATTTACAGATGATGACGACTGGCTTATAAGTTGATTTAGATTTCCAGGCATTGTCTTCTTGGAGCTCTTGATATTATTTTTCAGATGAAATGCAGTAAACTATATATATTACACTAGCAAAATACCTGCACTTCGCAGCGCCGAAGTACTGCTTTTAAGTTTTTATTAAGAACAAAAGTAAACCGTTTTAAACTGAGGGAAAATATACCAATAATTATTTGTTAAGGATCTCTTTGTATACCACGTTGTCAATTCAGCACTCTGGTTGTAAAATGACCAAGCTGTGCAAGCTTACTCTTGAGCATGCAACGTATAGTTGGCCATGTGAAAAGCACCATTGCCTCAAATCAATGGCAACCTTTTGTAGGGTCCGTCCCTGAGACTTATTAATTGTCATCGCGAAGCAGAGCCTTACTGGAAATTGGAGGCATTTGAATTGAAATGGGAGATCAGAGGGTATAATGGGGATGCGAGGAATAAAAACTCTCTCCCCTGAGTAAATGCCAGTAAAAATAGTTGCGTCAATTAGGTTCTTTTGTAGACACATGACCTAAAGTCTCGTGCCGTTACAGAGTTTCGGTGGCTGTAAGTTTTCAGTAACATTATTGGTGTCCCAACCTTCAAAATTAGATTATGCTCAGGAGTGCCTGGAGGATTCAGAGTGTGGAGAAACTCTAGCGACAGCGTGTCTATTAACTTGTGGATTTTTCTGTGAGTATTTGGCGGCAGCATCACAAAGTTGTTTCCGAAAGACCGTGTTAGCTGCGGAGCTCATCTCAGAGCGATATTAAGTGAATGAAATGAGGTGAATGGGAGGGGAGATGTTGACGTGACTCTTCCACCCGCCTTAACTCTCAATCCCTCCACAAACACACAAACACAGTCTCTCGGATCTCAACTCTCCTTTACATAAATCAGTAAAGGAGAGAGGACTAAACACTATGGAAAAAGAACGGCAAGACCGCGTCAGCTGCAGAGCTCAGCTCGGAGCGAAATGAAGTGAATGGGAGGAGAGAAGATGACGTGACTCCCCCACCCGCCTTAACTGTCCATCCCTCCACAAACACAGTCTCTCGGCATGACAAACGCCAGCGGCAGCGTGTCTATGAACTTAATTTAAAGTTAAGCTTTAAACCTTGCTTTCCTATTCGTTTGCATAAGCACAGTCCTTCACCAGCAATTTTAACTCTGTTGCAAAGTGATCAAAAGTCTCATTTATACCCTGCGTCTTCTCATTAAACTTGTATCTCGAGAATATCGTATTCGTCGTAGGCATTACAAACGCCAGCGTGTCTATGAACTTAATTTAACTTAACCTTTACACCGTGCTTTCCTATTGATATGTCTTCAAAGGCTTGTTCAGCTTAAGAGGATTGTTCCTCTCTTACTGCATCAATAAACAGCTCATCTTCCTCTTTTTCTGAGATATCACACACTGCATGCACGGGTTTACATTTCCCAGTTCTGCAATCTACAGCAAATTGGTTCAATTTACCACATTTTTTACACTGTCTTCCTTTAGCTGGACATTGACTTTTTCCACCGTGTGCTTTGTTTCCGCAGTAGCTGCACTTATGAATATGCTTGTATGCGTCACTCGCTTAATATTCTTTTGCTGCCTTCTCAATTGTGTAATGCGTTTTTGTTCAGCGCTCTTTGGAGCTGTTGCTTGTTCTCTCCGTACTGCGTTCACAGTCAATTCACGTGAGCTGCTCGGAGTACATGCATCGAAGGTTCTCAGCTGTGCTTGTGCTATTTTGTGCGATCTTTAATTTAATGTTAGCTAAGACCTGGCACTTAAAAGTTTCTCTTGCACTTTCGCTGAGTTTGTGCCAAACACTAGTCTATCCCTGACCATCTCATCTTCGTTTGCATAAGCACAGTCCTTCACCCGCGAATATTTAACGGCAGTTTGTCTATTGGATTGCTGCTGACAGACGGCCTTATATGTGCAGGCACTCAATTACGTTTGAGGCGTGATGATGCGGGACGCAACTCCGCCTCAAACGGCGACCGAGCTGCAGGCTATGGCTGTATATATGGACATAAGTAGGTTCCAGTTATGACTGTTATGCGTAGAATTTCGAAATAAAACCTGCCTAACTTTTGTAAGTAAGCTGTAAGGAATGAGCTTGCCAAATTTCAGCCTTCCACATACACGGGAAGTTGGAGAATCAGTGATGAGTCAGTCAGTCAGTCAGTCAGTGAGAGCTTTGCCTTTTATTAGTATAGCTTATACAGATACATTTTTAGTGTCCTTTAAATAATGTATACTGTTATTAAACTTATGGACATGGTGGACAGCGGTAGTGATGAACTGGCGCCCCATTCAGGGATTGTTCCTGCCTCGCACTACATGCTTCCTGGGACTGGCACTACCCTGGATGGATAGATGGATGGAATAATTCAAAATGTACTACGAATATATTTCAATGTTCGTTAAAAGTTTTGAAGAATCTGCTTACTAAGCTTACAGATGGCATGACATTTATTAAAGAGCTGATTGTGCGGCGATTGGTTATTTGGAGAAAGAAAAGGAAGGATACGAATTGAGGGTTAGTAGGTTTGAAAGAGACAGTACTACTGCAATAAATTATTCCATTGCGGGTCGCACACAGCGTAGCAAGCATCTTGCAGGAGGCAGGAACAATCTCTGGATGGGGCACCAGCTCGTTGCCACCATTGCGCCACTGTGGCCCCATGTTTATTACATGCTTTAATTCATTTCCTCATAAAAATTATATCAAGTATACATCTTAGTATTTAAATTGTTCAGAGAGCTGTAATATCATGAATGTAATGTATTCTGTGTCCTGTCGGCGCAAGAGAAAGCCAGTTTAAGAAGCAAGTAGTGATTCATACACATATAGTACATAGAAGAACACACAGAATACAAAGCATTTAATGTGCTACTTTAGCTATGATGGGATTTGAGAAACTAGTAAATTAAATGATTTTAAGATTAAGTTTATGATTTTCTACTTTAATGACAAAATAAACAACATTATTAAAGTGGAAATTTCGAGATTAAAGTTGACATTTCAAGCTTTTTTTCCCCCACTGTGTCCCTATTTTTTCCTTTTCTCTGTACCCTAAAAAGCCTCCATATGACACTCAGATGGTGGACTACGAGTCGCCTTTTCACGGCGACTTTGATATCTGAAAACTTCTTTTTATTTAGGGCAATATGCAACTTTCTAAACTTGTACTTTTGTTGTTTATACAGCTGCTTAAACTAACAAATCGTACATTTTTCCTTGCCTCCACTTAGCATTCATTGATATTCTTTTTACCCCGTGCTTTTGCCATTGTCTTTTAACAGAAAGCTGAACCTAAGGAAATATTTATATTGATTTGCATATTCAAAGAGGCATAATTTATGTAGCGGAAATTGGCTTACACATGGTTTTCTGCATCTTTGTACGTACACACATTTTGACTTTTGTCCATACGCCATGTTTTAGTATGAATTCTACGCATGGCGTCATGCATGAGGCCGCAGGTCTGGATTTAAAGCACAATTAAAGTCTCCACCCATTCTGGTATCTGGTTTTGATTATGCTTGTTTTTATCAGACAAAAACAATACCAGATAGTAAATTATATAGTGTAGCAAACTCCTAATAACATTGACACCCACTGCACGCCCAGTCTACCTGGAAAGGGGTCTCTCTTTGAACTGCCTTTCCCAAGGTTTCTTCCATTTTTCCCTAAGAGGTTTATTTGGGAGTTTTTCCTTGTCTTCTCAGAGAGTCAAGGTTGGGGGGCTGTCAAGAGGCAGGGCCTGTTAAAGCCCATTACGGCACTTCCTGTGTGATTTTGGGCTATACAAAAATAAACTGTATTGTATTGTATTGTATTAAACTCATAACATGTCAAGTGTACAGTTCTGTCTGGTGTTAACACAAAATTAAACTCCATAGCAACTCTTTAACCATATCATAATTACTAAAACTCAAACTGAAAATGATATAAAAATAAAATAGAAATATTGTTGTGAAATAAAAACTAAATTAGAACTAAAAATACACAATGAAGGAAAACTAAGCTTAAACTAAATTTTTAAGATCAGAAATATTATAGAAATTAAAACTAATATAAAAAGGCAAAACTATAATACCTTTGATACTGTGTTAAAAAACAGTCATTAATTACTTCTAAAAACTTGTGCTCCTCCATTTATAAGGTTATCCCAGTTAATATTTGGATAATTAAAGTTCCCCATAACTATAGTATCACCTTGTAAATTTGCCTTTTAAATATTACTAAATAAGATTTGTGTCTGCATTGGGTGATCTATAACAAACTTTTAAAATAAGACCTCTTTCCCTAATGCCTTCCAGACAAAGCAACATGCCCTCACTAAGATGGGGCTCATCGTCCAACTGAAGAAAACTTGCATTTAAATTCCGTTTGACATAAACAGCAACTCCATCTCCTTTTCTCTTCTGTCTATCCTTCCTAAAAAACGTGCATCCCTCTATGTTACATTCTTCGCCATCTTTACATTATTGCTTTGTATAGCTAGAGTAGAATATTTGGCCAGTCCAATCTCTTTGCACCCAAAGCTGATCCTTATCTCTCTCTATCATCCACATTGGGAGCATAGATGTTTATCAAAATTACTTAATTATATAAATTACCCATCACCATCAAATATTGCCCTTTCAGGATCAGATATTACATCTAATACTACAAATAAAATTGTAGAGATTCCCACATCTCTAGTTTTCTTTGTATAGCTGATGTGGAATATTTGGCCAGTTAAATCTCTGCAACTGAAACTCATCCTTGCTTATTAAGTGAGTCTCCTGTAGAAATACTAATTTGGTGTTTAGGCCTGTTAGGTGAGAGAATATTTTCTTCCATTTTAATTAGAGATTGAGACCTTTGACATTCCAGCTCACAAAGTTCACAGCTTGGTCATAAAGGCATTGCTTCTGAACTTTTGTTGTCATTTTATAGTCTTAAATTAAGGTAGTAGTACATTATTACACATGATTGTTTTAACCTTAACTTCCAATTTTGGCAGGAATGATGGCTATCAAGCCTATTATTTTGCTGGCACTTACAACAGGTGCATAAATCTGGGCACCCCAACAGAAATATTACATCAATACCTAGTTGAGCCTCCTTTTGCAAATATAACAACCTCTAGACACCTCCTATAGCCTTTGATGAGTGTCTGGATTCTGGATGGAGGTATTTTTGACCATTCTTCCATACAAAATCTCTCCAGTTCAGTTAAATTTGAGGGCTGCTGAGCATGGACAGCCTGCTTCAAATCATCCGATAGATTTTCAATGATTTTCAAGTCAGGGGACTGTGACGACCATTCCAGAACATTGTACTTCTCCATCTGCATGAATGCCTTTGTATATTTCAAACTGTGTTTTGGGTCATTGTCTTTTTGGAATATCCAACCCCTGCGTAACTTCAACTTTGTGACTGATGCTTGAACATTATACTGAAGAATTTGTTGACATTGGATTAAATTCATCCGACCATTGACTTTAACAAGGGCCCCAGTCCCTGAACTAGCCCCACAGCATGATGGAACCTCCACCAAATTTGAAAGTAGGTAGCAGGTGTTTTTCTTGGAATGTGGTGTTCTTCTTCCGCCACGCAAAGCGCTTTTTGTTATGACCAAATAACTAAATTTTTGTCTCATCAGTCCAAAGCACTTTGTTCTAAAATTAATATGGCTTGTCTAAATGAGTATTTGCATACAACAAGCGACTCTGTTTGTGGCGTGAGTGCAGAAAGGGCTTCTTTCTCATCACTCTGCCATACAAATGTTCTTTCTGCAAATTGCGCTGAATTGTAGAATGATGTACAGATAAACCATCTGCAGCAAGATGTTCTTGCAGGTCTTTGGAGGTGATAAGTGGGTTGTTTGTAACCATTCGCATAATTATCTGAATATGCCACTCCTGTATTTTTCTTTGCCTGCCAGACCTGGGTTTAACAGCAACTGTGCCTGTGGCCTTCCATTTTCTGATTACATTCCTTACAGTTGAAACTGACAGTTTAAACCTCTGAGATAGCTTTTTGTAGCCTTCCCCTAAACCATTATACTGAACAATCGTTGTTTTCAGATCTTTTGAGAGTTGCTTTGAGGATCCCATGCTGTCACTCTTCAGAGGAGAGTCAAAGGGAAGCACAACTTGTAATTGACCGCCTTAAATACCTTTTCTCATGATTGGACACACCTGTCTATAAAGTTCAAGGCTTAACGAGTGAATCCAACCAATTTGGTGTTGCAAGTAATCAGTATTGAGAAGTTGCATGCATTCAAATCAGCAAAATTACAAGGGTACCCAAATTTTTGAACAGCCACTTTTTCACATTTGATTTAATTTCATACAACTAAATACTGCTTCACTAAAAATCTTTGTTCAGAAAACACCCCAGTACTCAGATGTTCCTAGGAAATGAAAGACATACCACTGTTATCTTTTTTGTTGAAAGTAGAGTAAATTATTATGCAGGCTGAGATGGGTTCCCAAACTTTTTCTGTATGCTAGTAAACATAAAGTGTATCATGGATAAATTAATGGAAGGAATTATTAAGTAAAAGTTTAAACAGTATATGGGCTTACATGGATTCTGATGTGGGAGGTCAAGTTTTAAGCAACAAAAGGATAGGATCAGAGAGGTACATATGACATGATTTATGTTGATTTTCAGAAGGCTTGGATTGGAATACAAGAGACAAGTTGGTTTGCAGTAGATATCAAGCCATGTGGGATGGCAGATACTTGAAATTCAGCATAATCATTGCAGAGAGACTCAGACAGAATACAAGCTTCAGCAGATTTGTAACAGAGGACATTTCATGTAAATAAGTGTAAGGTACTACACACAGGAAGTAGAAATGTTAGATTTGAGTACATGTTGAGAAGTCTGAAACTTGAAATTACTTCTTATGAGAAGGACCTAGTAGTCGTAGTGAAGTTATTACTGTTTACATACAGACAGTGTACAGAGGTCATTAAGAAGGCTAATAGAATTATAGGTTGTATATCACAACAGGGTACAAGTCAAAAAAGATTATGCTTAAGAATTATAACGCCTTGGTGAGGCTTCATCTGGAGAACTATATAGACATAGCAGTGCCAGAAAAAGTCCAGTGAAAAGAGAAGAGAAATTAGGTTGATTCCATGACTGCCGGGAGATAGAGAGAAAACATGAGTGAAGACATTACACTTATGAAAGGAATTAGTACAGCAGATTCAGGCAATTACTTTAAAATGAGTTCAAAAGGAACACATTTGCACTGTTGTAAACTTGTCAAGGGCAAATTTCACACAAACGTTATAAATGTTTATCACATGGAGAACTATAGACAGTTACCAATTAGTATGATTAAGAGTAAGGTCTTAAGAGACATTTAAAAGTTGACTAAACATTATTTCTGAAGAAATCAGGGGTATAGAATTGGCTAACTTTGTTGGGCCAAATTGCCTGTACTCATCAAAATGTTTCTAATGTCCTAAAGACGTTAAATCTATACTAATAAAAGGCAAAGCCCTCACTGACTCACTCATCACTAATTCTCCAACTTCCCGTGAGGGTGGAAGGCTGAAATTTGGCAGGCTCATTCCTTACAGCTTACTTACAAAAGTTGGGCAGGTTTCATTTAGAAATTCTACGCGTAATGGTTATAACTGGAACCTATTTTTCTCCATATAATGTAATGGAGTTGAGCTCGATGGCCGTGGGGGGCAGAGTTTCATGTGACATCATCACGCCTCCCACATAATCACGTGAACTGACTGTCAAAGCAATACGTAGAAAACAAGGAAGAGCTCCAAAAAGCGCTGAAGAAAACATGCATTATACAATTGAGAAGGCAGCCACCAAGTCACACATACACTCACTTAAAGGATTATTAGGAACACCATACTAATACGGTGTTTGATCTTCTTTCGCCTTCAGAACTGCCTTAATTCTACATGGCATTGATTCAACAAGGTGCTGAAAGCAATCTTTAGAAATGTTGGCCCATATTGATAGGATAGCATCTTGCAGTTGATGGAGATTTGTGGGATGCACATCCAGGGTGGTCATGAAGGGCTGGACATGGTCAGAAACAATGCTTAGGTAGCCCGTGGCATTTAAACGATGTCCAACTGGCACTAAGGGGCCTAAAGTGTGCCAAGAAAACATCCCCCACACCATTACACCACCACCACCAGCCTGCACAGTGGTAACAAGGCATGATGGATCCATGTTGTCATTCTGTTTACACCAAATTCTGACTCTACCATTTGAATGTATCAACAGAAATCGAGACTCATCAGACCAGACAACATATTTCCAGTCCTTAACTGTCCAATTTTGGTGAGCTCGTGCAAATTGTAGCCTCTTTTTCCTATTTGTAGTGGAGATGAGTGGTACCCGGTGGGGTCTTCTGCTGTTGTAGCCCATCCGCCTCAAGGTTGTGCGTGTTGTGGCTTCACAAATGCTTTGCTGCATACCTCGGTTGTAACGAGGGGTTATTTCAGTCAAAGTTGCTCTTCTATCAGCTTGAATCAGTCGGTCCATTCTCCTCTGACCTCTAGCATCAACAAGGCATTTTCGCCCACAGGACTGCCGCATACTGGATGTTTTCCCTTTTCACACCATTCTTTGTAAACCCTAGAAATGGTTGTGCGTGAAAATCCCAGTAACTGAGCAGATTGTGAAATACTCAGACCGGCCCATCTGGCACCAACAACCATGCCACGCTCAAAATTGCTTAAATCACCTTTCTTTCCTATTCTGACATTCAGTTTGGAGTTCAGGAGATTGTCTTGACCAGGACCACATCCCTAAATGCATTGAAGCAACTGCCATGTGATTGGTTGATTAGATAATTGCATTAATGAGAAATTGAACAGGTGTTCCTAATAATCCTTTAGGTGAGTGTACAACCATATTCATGAGTACAGCTACTTCGGGAACAAAGCACGGTGTAAACCTAAAGTTTAAATTAAGTTCACAGACAGGCTGCCGCTGGCGTTTGTCATGCCCACAGCTAATGCAGGATACAAGTTTAATGAGAGGACGCAGGATATAAACGAGAGTTTTGATCACTTTGTAACTAAGTTAAAATTACTGGTGAAGGGCTGTGCTTATGCAAATTCCAAGAGACTGTCTTTGTGGGGGGATTGACAGTTAAGGCGGGTGGGAGAGTCACGTCATCATCTCCCCTCCAATTTACCTCATTTCGCTGTGAGCTGAGCTCCGCAGCTAACGCAGTCTTGAGGAACCAACTTTGTGACGCTGCCACCAAATACAGAAAAATACACAAGTTAATACACACGCCGTCTCTACAGTTTCTCCACACTCTGAATCCTCCAGGCACTATTTACAAAAGGTTACATTGACAATCGTGTTTTTTTAAAATGTTTCCTTTTCTTAGCACAAGCACAGCTGAGAAGCTTCGATGCATGTGCTCCATAATGCGTTAAAAAATAACGCATTTAATCACACTTTGCATTCCAAGTAAAGGGGAACTTCTGTCAATGCATGATTTCCTGGTACATCGATAACATTGATGTACACATCAGAGCTACAAAAATGTAACAGTCGGAAGAAAGCGCGTTGCTACGAGTGATTGGAGGAAAATTTCATTTCAAAAGACTATCCAACGGAAGCCTTGATAAAAGCGTGGTTTTGTGCACATATATATATGTATATATGTGGATGTATATATACTGTATATATGTGTGTATATGTATATATATGTTTATGTGTGTGTGTATATATATATGCATATATATATATATATATATATATATATATATATATATATATATATATATATGACAGCAACACTCATGACAATGACAATGTCAATCATGTTACGTTATTATTAAAATGTAGTTTACCCGAAACCACTCCAGTTGTGCTCAATGTAACTTTACTTCTTAAAACGTTATTGTTTTACTGTTTAATAACTTATAGACTACATTTTATTATTTTTCCCTTGCACTCAGTGACCAAAGCTATATACACACATATAGACACATATATATATATATATATATATATATATATATATATATATATATATATATATACTCAGCAAAAAAAGAAACGTCCTCTGATTTTCAACTGTTTTTACTTTCAGTAAACTTAATGTGTAAATATTTGTATGAACACTAAAAGAGTCAACACCATAAGACATAAACTAAAAATGTTTCACAATGTGTCCCTGAATGAAGGGAGGCTCAAAATCAAAAGTACCAGTCAGTATCTGGTGTGGCCACCAGCTGCTTGAAGTACTGCAGTGCATCTCCTCCTCATGGACTGGACCAGATTTGTCAGTTTTTGCTGTGAGATGTTACCCCAATCTTCCACCAAGGCACCTGCAAGTTCCTGGATATTTCTGGGGGGAATGGCCCTGGCCCTAGCCCTCACCCTGCGATCCAACAGGTCCCAGACGTGCTCAATGGGATTGAGATCCTGGCTCTTCGCTGGCCATGGCAGAACACTGACATTGCTGTCATGCAGAAAGAGCACTTTTTGCCACTCCTGTCTGGTCCAGTGAAGGTGGGTTTGTGCCCATAGGCGGCGTTGTTGCTGGTGATGTCTGGTAAGGACCTGCCTTACAACAGGCCTACAAGCCCTCAGTCCAGCCTCTCTCAGCCTATTGCGGACAGTCTGAGCACTGATGGAGGGATTGTGTGTTCCTGGTGTGACTCGGGCAGTTGTTGTGGCCATCCTGTACCTGTCACGCAGGTGTGATATTCGGATGTACCGATCCTGTGCAGGTGTTGTTACACGTGGTCTTCCACTGCGAGGATGATCAGCTGTCCTTCCTGTCTCCCTGTAGCGCTGTCTTAGGCGTCTCACAGTGCGGACATGGCAATTTATTGCCCTAGCCACATCAGTAGTCCTCATGCCTCCCTGCAGCATGCCTAATGCACGTTCACGCAGATGAGCAGGGACCCTGGGCATCTTTCTTTGGGTGTTTTTCACAGTCGGTAGACAAGTCTCTTTAGTGTCCTGCATTTTTAGAACTGTGACCTTAAATGCCTTCTTTCTGTAAGCTGTTATAGTCTTAACGACCATTCCACAGGTGCATGTTAATTAATTGATTATGGTTAATTGAAAATGCATGGAAAACATTGTTTCAACCCTTTACAAGGTCTGAAGATCTGTAAAGTTATTTGGATTTTTAAAACATTATTGATGAAATACACAGTCCTGAAAAAGGAACGTTTCTTTTTTTGCTGAGTATATATACACACACACATATATACACACACACACACACACACATATATATAATTTGTGTGTGTGTATGTATGTATGTATGTATATATGATGTACATAGGTATGTATATATGTATATAGATATGAAGATATGTATGTGTATATATATATATATATGTAGACTCAAACCGATTATGACAGCAGCAATCCAAGCTGTGAGAAAACACTAAAAAGGAGGCGTGTCAGACGTCGTGGTACATTTTCTGATGTAGCTAGACGAAAACAACTTTGTGACGCTGCCGCCAAATACACAAAACAATTACTCTGACAATCATGTTACGTTATTTTTAAAATGTTTCCTTTTCTTTTTCATAACTTCTTTAACACACGACTTTGCTGTGAAGCACGGGTATTTTGATACATATATATGACAGCAACACTCATAACAGTGACAAAACAATTACATTGACAATCATGTTATGTTATTTTCAAAATGTTTCCTTTTCTTTTTCTTTACTTCTTTAACACACTACTTTTCTGCTGCGAAGTGCGGGTATTTTGCTAGTAATGCATATAAATGCAGGAACTAAATGAAAGATTTAAACAGTTAAGTGCATCTTAGTGAGGCCATACTTAAAAAAGAAAAGCAGAATATTAACTCTCTCTTTGTGGGACTCAAATTTATACCTTTATTTTTTAAGGGTTTATTCCATCTGTGCACATTCTTCCCAACCTTCTTATTATCTTCAATAGTCAAATCATCATGCACATACTCTAGGCAACTGAACTCCTGTCTATCCTCTTCTGAGATGATGTAAAATAAACACCCATATAATAACAGACTCAATACTGATTCCTGAGGCTGAATTCATTTTACTCTACATGCAGTTCATATTGCTAATTTTGCATCTTAATCCATCTTTTGCAAAGCTGTCATAAATACACTTCTGCAACTTGTTATTTTCTAAGGTACAACCAAATCAACTTCCTCATCATTCTATCATTTACAGGTATGTTTCCCAAACCAATGAATATTATAAATGTTTTTTTTATCTCTTTACTTTTTGATTAACTGTCTTAACACAAGGATAAGAGTGATCACAGTTTCTTGGGTATAAACACAAACTACACCTCATCTGCCCGCATCTCTGCCCTTAGCTGGTTGTATAGAACTTTCTCACATATTTTCAAGTTTTATACCTTTTATACATTTTATACCTTTACAGGTTCCCCAGTCTTAACTATCCCCTCTTCTATTGAAATGCTGCAAGTAAAACATTTTTCAGCCATATTTCTGGGATGTTATTTCCTTTCTATTATTAACTTTTCACCAAGTGTCCTCCTTTGTAGAATGTACATGCTATCCAATCCTGACACTCTGTGATACTTTTTAGGTTGCAACACTTAGTTGGTACTAGTGAAAAGCAGTAGGCTACATTTGGGTTAGAGGGAATTTAGCATTGGGCAGCATCTTGTCGATATTTTCTTTTTTCAGTAAATGACACAAGTATTGGTGCCAATGACTTGAGATGTCTTCAGTTAGTGTCAAGACCTCACTATTCTTGTCCATAAGTATCATCTTGTCTTTTGAGCACTGATCTTGGATGTGAGTTGCTATGAATAAGTTATTCTCCCCTTAGAATCTATTTTGTTGTGTACAATTTGTAAAAGTTTTACTTTTAGCCTAAGCTATATTAATCACATTGATTCTGATATAGCTGTAAACTATAGCGGTAAAATATTGTAGAAGACTTGTGTTGTTTTCAGGTTCTTCTTTTATTGTGTTTCTGAGACACATTTTCTTATTTCACCCCTGCATTGCGTGTGAGGAAATGAAAAAACACAACAATGAAGGGCAAGTTTGCATTATGTGAAGTAAAAAAAAAAAAAACTAAAATAAAAAAGGCACCTGTGTAAACACTGCATTAGTGTTCCTGTTTAAAATCTGCATGTACAAAAATAAACTTCATATAAACTTTTGAGACATCATGTCTGTTAAACAAATCTGTCCTTCCTTGTTCTTGTAATAGTGTAGTTCTGATGATTTCCATCTAGTAGTTAAGAGGGAATGTGGGTGTGACAGTGCTTTTGGCAAAACTATCTCTTGGTACGAAGGGATAGATTGGACATATCTAAGTAAATATGCAGCAAATTTAAGGGCACAAAGCAATAGTTAAGTGTAGAGGATTAAAAAGAGCAAACATTTGAAAACCTACAGAAGTCAGGATAAATATTTTAATCTTGAAGTAGAACTGAAGCCTGGGATTCTTCAATGAAGGTTAAATGAAACAGATGGAAATGCATTATAACATGTGGGAGAGATCTACAGTATAATAGGGAAGCAAATAAAAGCTTTTAAACTCTTTAGTCAGTAGGTGGCACTGAAGCAACAAGCATGCAACACATGGACTGAAAACAATAATGTAAAATTTGATTTTGCTTTCTACAGAAATGAGTGCAAATCCACTTCAAAACAGTGGCATTGAACTAGGAGCTTTTGATGGAATGTCTGTTTACTATCTAAGAATTGCAGAAGCAGAACTGACTACTATCCCAAAAGGTGGGTTACTGAGCTAACACAGTTTGAATATGATGAAGGCATAAATAACAGGAGAAATGGCAGTTAAGAAGTAAAGGAATAGAATTTTGTGATTAAAATTTAATAATATGATCACAATAGTTGGGTGGGAATCTGATAAATCCAGTCTCAAGTATTACGATTTCTAGTCAAGATTGAAATAAAAAAATGGAACGCATTTACCAAACCATGTAAAACAAGTCAAGCGGGTTTATTGTCGTACTATCCATACACATTATTACAGCATACAGTGACATAAAATAACATTCCCCAAGACAGTGGTGCACCATACATAAACATTAAACAAGTGCAAAACAGGTAAAGAATTATACTATACTATACTACTGTATAAACAGATAAATAAATAATTGATAGGTAAATGAATAGATATTATTAATTTGAAACAGATAGTAATTAATAAAAAAATTATAACAACTACTACTAATAATAAAAAAAAACAGCAGTAACAAATGTACTGCATATGAATAAGCTATTAGGAGCAGATCCAAGGGCAGGGGGGCAGCACAAAATTCATTCTGGACAGCGAAGAGGTAGAAGCTGTACCTTCTGCTAGATGTAAGTGGAACAAAGAGACTGTGGAAGTAGTGGGAGTGGTCTTTCACATTAGGCTTTATAAATAAGTCTTAAATGGAACCAGAGAGGTCCCAATGATCTGGTCTGCTTTGTGCGCTATCTGTTGTAGGACTTTATGGTCAGTGCCAATGCAGTTCCCATACCAGACTGTGATGTAGCTGGTGAGAATGCGCTTGAAGGAATGTGGTAAGAATGAGGGAAGGTAACCTTTCCTGCTTCAGCTGCTGAAGGAAGTGGACAAGCTGCTGAACCTTCTTGGCTATAGAGGTGATGTTAATTGACCAAGTAAGGTCATCTGCCAAGTGCACATCAAGTACCCTTAACAAATTCTATCATACAGCCCTTGATGTGCAGTGGCTTTAAGACAGCATGGGCCTTCATGTAGTCAATGATCATCTCTTTCGTCTTGTCCACATTAAGAGAGATATTGTTGCACTTGTACCAGTCCTTTAGTCATTGTATCTCCATTCTGTATGCTGCCTCATCCCCACTGCTGATAAGACCCACCACCGTAGTGTCATCCACAAATTTAATGATGGTTAGAGCTGCATGCAAAAATACCACCATGAGAAAGCAGAGTGAACACACGTGAGCTAAGTACACAGCCCTGGGGCGCACCTCTGCTCAGTGTGATGGTGCTGGAAATGGTGTTTCCGACGCAGAGTGTCTAGGATCTCTCTGTCAGGAAATTCAGGATCCAGTTGCATAAAAAAATGTTGTAGCCTAGCAGACCCAACTTCCTTATGCTTCTGAGGGATGATGGTGTTAAAAGCTGAACCGATTATGTCCAGTGTAATTTCTTTACTACCCTTTTATTACTCCACAGATTTACCATCTTCCCTGTATGAATTGCACCTTGATTACAATAAGATCGGAAAAGTGGAAATTGAAGATTTTATAAGATACAAAGATTTACAAAGGTAATTTTTGAAGTACATCATAAGTCAGGTACTTGCTGCTGGACTGTAGATAGGAATTTATCTGAACATTAATTAAATAAATATGTTCACTGATGGTACACTATAATCGATTTAGAGTACAATAAAGTTAAGACAACTTGACAATGTCAAATTTTACAACTGAGAAGTAAAGAGAAATGCATACTTTTACACAGCTGAAGATCAAAAACAGTGTTGCTGACATTTATTTACTTGTTCCATGAGTATTTAACATCTTTACTTGCTTTATCTGATTCAGAGTTGATGAAGCTGGAACATATTCTAGTAATTCTGGGCATAATGCAAGGACCAACCTTGGACTGTTTCCAGTCTATTATTTCAGCATTTTAAAGAGTATATTAGTTAAGTATATCTTTCTGTTTTCAGGCTTGGACTTGGGAACAACCAAATAAAATCTATTGAAAATGGAAGTCTAGCCTATCTTCCAAATTTAAGGGAACTTCATCTAGATTACAACAAACTTAAGCATGTCCCAGCTGGTTTAGCATCTCTGAAGTATTTACAGGTAAGTATAATTGACACTACTATTCATGTTCAAGTTTACCATCATGTGAAGTGAATGTGATGTAATGTTATTATTATATTACATAATTATGAACAATAGTACAACAGGTCAGAAAATAAATGAAAGTAATAACTCACAAGAAATGGAAGACCAAACAGTAAAATAGCTTCCAATTATTTATATATTTAAAAAAAAGTTTGATGTAAAATAAAAATATTTTCTTGAGTCACCTCTGTAAGTTTGAGGATTCTGAGTTTATGGCATTGCCTGCCTAAAACACCTTAACAAATACATTCAATTTTATTTAGATAAAGGGTTTAACACAGTAAAGGTTAAAGTTATATTATAAGGAATAACAAGATGGCACAAGTTAAAGATGGAATGATCCTGGAACTTTTGTTAAAACAAATTTGCATTTTAGAGTTCTGTAATGCTGTTTTTCTGCATCTTATAATCCCTGAAAAATAGCCAATTAGAAATATCTGTGACCTTTACAATAGAACAGTGAGTTTCACTCTGGGAAGAATTGATGCAATTATAAAGAAGTAGTAATTTGTCTCTTATTTCAAAAAACAGGTTGTCTACCTCCATTTTAACAACATCAGCAGTATTGGAGTAAATGACTTCTGTCCTACAGAAGCCAGAAAAAAGAAAATTGTCTATTCTGGCATCAGTCTCTTTGGAAATTCCTTCAAGTACTGGGAAGTACAGCCAACTACTTTCCGCTGTGTCTCTACTCAGATGGGAGTTCAGCTTGGTAATTTCCGTAAGAGAAAATAAGGAAAAAAGTATTACTTGTTAATTACTTGAAATGTTAAAATATTAAATCTTTGGGTAATTTTAAATCTAAAATGCAGGGGAGACACAAAAAAATTACATGCCGTTTTTTTTTTTAATTTTATTCAGATTGTTATTCAAAGACACCTAATTTGTGCTTAATAAAGCAAATAGGTGATATGGCCTATTTATATTTTTGATTGAAAATTTTCATGACAGAACAAGGATTTACCAGGGTGTCAAGTTAAATATGTACTGTATCAAAAAGGACACATGAAAATTCAGTACATGGATTGTCAACTTGATTAACTAAGGAAGCAAATGTGTTGCTTTTAATCCTGCAGTTTTGCTGAAAATGCAAAATGCTTTCATGCCTAAATACTTTACCATGCACAATTTTGCAGGAGCCATAACAGTAAAGTACAAAATAAAGGAAGGCTCACCAGTGAGTAATTTAGGAAGTACATTAGAGATTACAGCTACCGTAAGTAAATCACTTATCTGTCTGGGTTTTATCTAATTCCTTTTTTGAGGCTCCCGCCTTCCTTTTCATTTTTTCATTATTGTAATACAAAACAGCATGTATCATAATACATTACTTTATATTTGTTAATAGAATATATTCAAGCTTGTAAGTCATTGATCTTGTACTGCAATTAATATTATTTGTTATTATTTAAAACGTATCTGAGAATTTCTTTCTTTTACTTCAATAAATATGCTAAGTATCTTCCAATATGAAGTTTGCCAGTCAGACTCCTTAAAACACCCTATTTCTGCAAACGCACCTCCAGTATTTGTCATGATTCTTTCTATTTGTAAATACCTTTACATTCATTTTTTCACAGTAAGTCTCTGCTGCTTTAACCTTTTTTCTCACTGGAAATGAGAGTGTGCCACAAACATCAAAATCTCTCATAGGTAGTGTTCACTACAAAAGAATCACTTCCAGAACTAAACGTTTGCTTCAAATTTCATGATGGTCATGAAATGAGCTGGCTGAAGACTGCAAAATAAACTGCCTGGTACTGATGCAAGTTATGAAAATGTTTCAGACACTACCTACACACCTTTTTCTATAGACATTTCTTTATAAATTAAACCCTAGTTTCTGTCATTAGCTGCGCTTCTAATTTAATTTAATTATATTTTTTCATTTATTTTGCGCCAGTAAGTCTTTATGTTTTCAGCTTTTGTGATGCAATCAAGTTTGAGATTATTTAAACTGAAAAAAAATCTTTGTTTATGCATATTCATGTAATTAAGTTTATTTTATACTGTGAACTTTTCATTGACATGCTTAGGTCACTGAAAATATTTACAAACATAGTACAGGTGCTGGTCATAAAATTAAAATATCATACCATACCATACCATATTTATTTGTTGAGCGCTTAAAAACACAGCATTACAACTGACCAAAGCGCTGTACAGTTACAACAAGCAGGACTAAAAGCAAAATATTAAAAATAAACATTAAGAGAGAATTAAAACAGAGATACTAAAAACAGGTCAAGGGACCAAATAAAATAGAGAAAATAGCAAAAGACAAGTGGAAAATGAAACAGGTTAAGAATTAAAAGCCAATGTGAAGAAGTGCGTTTTTAGGCGAGATTTGAATGTGGCGACTGAAGCGGCTTGACAAAGTTGATTTATTTCAGTAATTTCATTCAAAAAGTGAAACTTGCATATTAGATTCATTCATTACACACAGACTGATGTATTTCAAATGTTTATTTCTTTTAATTTTGATGATTATAACTGACAACTAATGAAAGTCCCAAATTCAGTATCTCGGAAAATTAGAATATTGTGAAAAGGTTCAATATTGAAGACACCTGGTGCCACACTCTAATCAGCTAATTAACGCAAAACACCTGCAAAAGCCTTTAAATGGTCTCTCAGTCTAGTTCTGTAGGCTACACAATCATGGGGAAGACTGCTGACTTGACAGTTCTCCAAAAGATGACCATTAACCCCTTGCACAAGGAGGGCAAGACACAAAAGGTCATTGCTAAAGAGGCTGGCTGTTCACAGAGCTCTGTGTCCAAGCACATTAATAGAGAGGCGAAGGGAAGGACAAGATGTGGTAGAAAAAATTGTACAAGCAATAGCGATAACCGCACCCTGGAGAGGATTGTGAAACAAAACCTAATCAAAACTGTGGGGGAGATTCACAAAGAGTGGACTGCAGCTGGAGTCAGTGCTTTAAGAACCACCACCCACAGACATATGCAAGACATGGGTTTCAGCTGTCACATTCCTTGTGTCAAGCCACTCTTGAACAAGAGACAGCGTCAGAAGCGTCTCGCCTGGGCTAAATACAAAAAGAAATGGACTGCTGCTGAGTGCTCCAAAGTTATGTTCTCTGATGAAAGTAAATTTTGAATTTCCTTTGCAAATCAAGGTCCCAGAGTCTGGAGGAAGAGAGGAGAGGCACAGTATCCACGTTGCTTGAGGTCCAGCATAAAGTTTCCACAGTCAATGATGGTTTGGGGTGCCATGTCATCTGCTGGTGTTGGTCCAGTGTGTTTTCTGAGGTCCAAGGTCAACGCAGCCGTCTACCAGGAAGTTTTAGAGCACTTCATGCTTCCTGCTTCTGACAAACTTTATGGAGATGCAGATTTCATTTTCCAACAGGACCTGGCACCTGCACACAGTGCCAAAGCTACCAGTACCTGGTTTAAGGACCATGTTATCCCTGTTCTTAATTGGCCAGCAAACTCGCCTGACCTTAACCCTATAGAAAATATAAAGGTTATTGTGAAGAGGAAGATGCAATACGCCAGACCCAACAATTCAGAAGAGCTGAAGGCCACTATCAGAGCAACATGGGCTCTCATAACACCTGAGCAGTGCCACAGACTGATCGACTCCATGCTGCGCCGCATTGCTGCAGTAATCCAGGCCAAAGTAGCCCCAGCTAAATATAGAGTGCTGTACATGCTCATACTTTTCATGTTCATACCTTTCAGTTGGCTAACATTTCTAAAAATCCTTTTTTTGCATTGGTCTTAATTGATATTCTAATTTTCTGAGATACTGAATTTGGGACTTTCATTAGTTGTCAGTTATAATCATCAAAATTAAAAGAAATAAGCATTTGAAATGTGTAATGAATGAATCTAATATACAAGTTTCACTTTTTGAATGGAATTACTGAAATAAATCAACTTTGTCATGATATTCTAATTTTATGACCAGCACCTGTATGGTTAAAACAGAAAAGAATTATGCAAAATGTAATTGGGCACATTATTGGTTATTATTACTACTTGATAACATATACAGGACTTAAAATAAACAATGTAATCAATATACATTAAGAAACTCTGCGCATCCTCTATTGCCATTATGCTCCTAAATCCAAAGTGCAGTCATATTTAGATCATGCTTGTTTTTGGGGCATGATCCCTTTCCTGAGCAAAAAAAAATCTCTCATATAAAATTTTGATGTAATCCTGCTGTTAGAATTGGTTCATCAACAAGGAAAAGTGAGTGATAAACCATTCTCAGTTGCAGAAACAAGAAATTGTTACATTTCAAAAACAATACTGAGTGCTTTTGTAAATAAATGGCTCATTTTGTTTTTCATATGCTTCTCATTCCATTATTCCTGTACAGTTTAATTACTGATTAGTTTTTGAGAACTTATTTTGTCCCATCCCAATTTATTTTGTGTTTTTCTGCACTGCTTGTATTGTTTTATTTATAAATCATTTCTGTTATTAATTTTTATGATGTTAGCTCCTAGTGATTGCGTATAATGAGTGCCTTTTTTCCCCCAAATGGTACCCTTCATTAATCACGTCTTGTGATGGGAGATGTAAGCACACAACTAATATAAAAGATAGTGGCAAACAGAACGCCATCCAGAACTTGACTTAAGTTAAGACCTCTTAGCATACTGCCAGTTCTCAATTTTCAGCAATTCCTTACCAGCAGTGTTTTCGAGCATACTAGCACTCATCACACATTTCAAACCCTGCCAAGTCCCATCCATTCTTCAATCCCATGTTATCTTATAAACACCTCCATTTTAGATTGAATATTACCTTTGGGCAGTGCTCTAAACGCCAAAGAGACCACTCACAACTCCAAATTGAAATCCCTTCCTCACCTTTGTATGATCAAATATAAAAGTACTGCATCACTCGAAACTGCAAGTGGTCTGCAGTCTCCCTCCACCACCAAATGTAACCATACTGTCATGCTTTAAACACTAATCTTAAACAGAGAGTATTGACACTTGTGTATATCTTGCTTAGGCACAGGCCAAAAAACTTCAAAGTCAAACTATTTTTTAGGAAAGATCTTTGGCAACCACTGGTTTCTGCTCTAGACTTTAAGCTAGAGGTAGCTACATGGTGGCATAGTGTTCACACTGTTACCTCACAGTAAGGGGACCAGGGTCCATACAATTTTCATGTTTTCCCTGTGTCTGCATGGGTTTTCTCTCACTGAATAAAGGACGTGCAAGTTTGATGACTTAGTGACACTAAATTATCCCGTGTGTGTGTCCGCCCTGCGATAAACTGGTGCTTTGTTTAGGGTTTGTTCCTTCCTTGGGCTCTTCGCTACTATGATAACTGGGATATGAAAATATGCAATAATGCCCTTGGCTTGTCTTTAAAAAAATGTTCTTATGGCTTCATTTGAAAGATTTTACAGATTAACAACATTTTTGAAACTCTCCTTAGACTCTCACCTTTTCAAACAATATTTACAGGACATTTGTGATTAACTTTCTTAAAAATTTTACAAACTCTTTAAGCCACGTTTGAACAAAATGCAAGTTTTCATTTGGTTCTTGAGGCTTAAAAGTGTTTTGCATCATTACAAGTTCAGTTCAGTTCAGTTTTTGATCTACCACCCCATGACAGAACAAAGTGGACAGTCGAGTCCAACTTGGGGCATGTATATACTGTAATCTGTTTGTAGTCATTTGCTGAGTGTGATTAATGTAATGGAAAGGTAAGGTTCTGCTGCACACTGGGATCGGTTATACAGGGTGGCAAAGAAAAAAAGGAAATTTTGGAAATAGGTGTTGGCAGCTTGGGGAGTCAGCAGTTGTTTGGGACCAATGCAACCTTGCTTAGAACCCCTTGCCATTAGTTATAATGGAGCAGTGGAGTGCTGTGCAATGAGCGTTCATTGTGAAAGCCTTTTTATAAGAATGGTGGTAGTGTGACTGCTGCGCAAAGGGAATTTTGGCATCATTACCAGTTAGGTCAACATAATCATGCCCTGTCTGCTCATGCAATTACAACATGGGTGTGTAATTTCTTTAAAAAGGAAGATCCCAGGTAGAGCCACTATGAGCCATGCATTAAATGTTATACAAATGTTTTTGACAGTATTCTGATTTCTAATATCCCATATTTATCCTTTATTTATTAGTGAGTTATTATTGTTTACTCCTTCTGTACTACTGTGTTCATGACAGGGAAGTTTTGCTATATTGTTCTTTGTCCCATTTGTACTGTGATGTGGATTCTAGTTAATGTAAATCAGGTAATTTTTAAGGTCGGTTTAAATACTAGTTTTTAAATCAATTCAATGCCTTAGAGTCTATTCCTAAAATAATCTGTTAGTTGCTTTTCCACACCACAACTTAGTGTTTTTGTCCTTTCACTTCAGTGTTTCCCATTTCATTAAGTTATTTTACATTACTATACTTTACCAGTGTTTGTAACAAAATATGTAAATGATGTATCAAACAACTGAATTTAACATACCAATTTTTACTGCTATATATATGACAGATAGTGTTGTTTATTTTGAAGAGACTTCTAGAAATAGGCGACAAACATCCTAATTTGGCACTGATTGATGTATTGTGGAAAAACAATATTATCCTAAAGTTACAAAAAAACTGTTACCACATCCTGCATTTTAAGATCACAACACTCAAAGCAGCTGTGGATCTCATTAACCCTAGCACACTGAATCAGGTAAATTAAGAAATACTTTCATTAATACACTATAAGGTCATTTTTGCTTGCCAAAGCAATATGCCAAAAATAAAGCTGCCCTAAAAAAGTTGTTCTCCTATCAAGTAGGTTAAAATGAGCTTTGCGCTTGTCCTCTCCTTTGTCTAAATTGAACAAAATTGCTAAAAAGTTGATTTCTTCATCTTTTTAAACCACCCACTGTTTTTGAGAGTGTCTGTTAATAAGAAACATACGGAATGCATCTGCAGTTTGGCCTCAAGTCTCACTGCCACGTATCACACACTGATCTCTCCCATTATGATTTTCACTGTGTACTTAAGCACCTGATAGAACATAGAAAATCAAACAAAAGGCCAAGCAAGACTAAAGCAAAGACAATGAGCACTGTAAACACAACAACACACACTCAGTTAGATAGATAGATAGATAGATAGATAGATAGATAGATAGATAGATAGATAGATAGATAGATAGATAGATAGATAGACACAGAGTAAATACAGTACACTATTAGCCAAATATCTGGTAACATATGAGAAAGTTTATGAAAGAAATTAATATCTTTTTTTAATCAAGATGTTAATAAATTGATTAACAATTCAGCAAATTTATTACTAGTGTTGCTAATGTCTATCACTGCTTGATATGGCTGATTTTTATACTATTATTCACATATGACTGCAAAGTCTTATTTTTAGCAACCATTCCTTCAGTGTCCTAATGGTCAACTCCCTTAGCTTACCCTTAATTAGTCATTTAAAATGCTAATTGGCTATTAAGGAAATCTTCATAATTGCATTAGCACTAATGAAACCTGTTATTCTGTTCACTTGGTTGCAAGGTCCTGTCATTCCTAATGTTCAGATCTAGATTAAAAAATGGACAAAATAAAACAGCGCTTTCAAGAAACCTCTCAGTCAGATCTAATCAGTGTTATCAGCATCCTGGTGTCACCTTTTCTCTCCTGTAGACTACAATGGTATTTGGTGTGTATTTAAGAAAGAAGCCAACTGTGGACTTGTAAGGCATTTACTTCTCAAACTAAAGACTTTAATTTACATATTTTCTTACAGTGTTGTGCATCTACAGCTTACAATTCTTTTTCTGTCCTGTTTAGTTCTCTTCTCTCAAGACATTAATAGATGCCTTTGTACAAGATTTTTAGTTTCTTGACATTCTGTCACATGGAATAGCTCTCGTTTTGCATAAAAACAATTCACTTTGTCTATTTTTGAACCTGGAACTGAACATTAGGAATATGGGTACCTTTTAACCAAAGTAAACAGAATAATAGGTCTTAGCGGGGCTAATGTAATTACAAAGGATTCTCAAATTAACAAACAGCATTTAGAATGACTGATTACAGGTAAGCTTAAGGAGTTGGACGTTAACAAACTGGAGGAATGGTAGCTGAAAATTGGGCTTTGCAGGCATAAGTAAATAATAATTTATAAAGGTCAGTCATTTCAAGCAGTAATAGTCTCTACCAACACTATTATTGTCTTAGCTGCACTTTTAAATTAATTTTATGGTATTGTGATAAAAAATGATTTATTTCTATTAAAAACAAACATTTCTGGATGTGTACATATAGTGTGATTGTTCATATATACAGTATATATATATATATATATATATATATATATATATATATACAGTATATATATATATACACATACATAAGTAAGTCTAAGTGTGTAGGTATAACAGTATACAAATACTGATTTTCCACTACATCAAAATTTATATCTTAAAAAAAAAAACTATGTTCTTTTCCCTTTTTCTAATGCACATTTAAATGGACACAATCCTATACACAATCAGTTAATGCCTGGCACAGGCTACAAGACTTTAAACTACCAATGACGAAGATGTGAAAGACTTTAAATAGGACAGAAAATTTCAATACTTTTTGTCTTCTCTAGTCATTGCTTATTTATTGAAGTACACACACTAAAAATTATGACTGCAAAGAAGTTCACACATTAACATTTACAGCTACAATTTGGAGAGTTCTGTCTCTCTGAACATTGGACCTTGTAGAATCTCTGATGAACAAAAATGTAACTATATGGCATACAGCAGTCAAGTTCAACATTCTGTCATACGATGAATTCAGAAAATATGCAGACCACTTTATGTTTTACTCATTTTGCTATGTTGCCATGTTCAAAAATCATTTAAATCAATTTATTTTGAACATCAAGCAACACTCAATATTCTAGAATGAGAAAGGGAAAACAAAATTTCAGAATTTTTATACATTTATTAAAAACAAAAAACTTTAATTATCACATTGACACAAGTATTCATATCATCTGCTATGACACCAGAATCCTGGCTCAGGTCTATCCCATTCTATTAATCATCATTGAGATATTATACCTTGTTTGGAGTCCACCTGCTATCAATTCAACTAATTGGACATGATTGGAAAGGCATATAATGGTCTACATAAGATCCCACAGTTGACATCATGAATCAAGTTGAAAACCAAACCATGAATTTGAAGACACTACTTGCAGAGCCTGGAGACCGAATTTGGGGAAGAATACAAAAATGTTCCTGCAGCACTGGAAGTTCCCAAGAACACCTCTGCCATCATAATTTTAAAATGTAATATGTGTTTGAACAACCATGACTCTTCTTAGAGCTAGCCACACGGAGAAAGTGAGCAATCGTGAGGGAAGGGCCATGTCAAGGGAGGTGACCAAGATAGCTAGTCTAGCTGATATTCAGAAAATCCATGCCAAGATGAGAGGAACCACCATAAAGACAACAGCATCTTCTTTGCAATAGAGACAAAGATACATGGAACCTGCTTGGAGTTTACAAAAAAAAATTGCACGTAAAGTACTATTAAACCATGGTAAACAAGATTCTCTGGTCTAATGAAACCAAGATTAGCATCATGTCTAGAGGAAACCAGGTACCACTCATCACCTGTGCAATGCCATTCCAAAAGTGAAGAATGGTGGTGGCAGCATAATATTGACAGGTGGACAGGTTATTTTTTAGAAAAGGGACTGATAGACTATACAGGGTAGAGGGAAAACTGAATTAAAGAAAGCATAAAGAAATCCTTAATAAAAACCTGTTCCAGAGCATTATGGAGCTCAGACTGTAACAAAGGTTTACCTTCCAACAGAACACTGACATTAATAACAAAGCAAAGACAACAAAGTAGTAGATTAGGGACAACTCTGGAAATTTCTTGAGCTCCCCATTCAGATCCCGGACTTGATCCCAACTGAACATAAAAAGCAGTTGAATCAGGCACACAGCCTAAGTGGATTCTTAAAAATGCATAATCATATTTTTTATATATCTATACTAATAAAAGGCAAAGCCCTCATTGACTCACTCACTCACTCACTCACTACAACTTCCCGTGTGGGTGGAAGGCTGAAATTTGGCAGGCTCATTCCTTACAGCTTCCTTACAAAAGTTGGGCAGGTTTAATTTCGAAATTCTACGCGTAATGGTCATAACTGGAAGCTATTTTTCTTCATATACTGTAATGGAGTTGAGCTCGAAAGCCGTGGGGGGGCAGAGTTTTGTGTGACATCATCACGCCTCCCACGTAATCATGTGAACTGACTGTCAACGCAGTACATAGAAAACAAGGAAGAGCTCCAAAAAGCGCTGAACAAAACATGCATTATATAATTGAGAAGGCAGCGAAACAATAAGAAGCAAGCGGGTGACATATACAACCATATTCATGAGTGTTGCTACTTCGGAAACAAAGCACGGTGTAAAGCTAAAGTTTAAATTAAGTTCATAGACAGGCTGCCGCTGGCGTTTGTCATACCCAAGGGTAATGCGGGATACAAGTTTAATGAGAGGACGCAGAATATAAACAACAGCTTTGATCACTTTGTAACTAAGTTAAAATTGAAGGTGAAGGACTGTGCTTATGCAAATTCCGAGAGACTGTGTTTGTGGGGGATTGACAGTTAAGGCGGGTGGGGGAGTCACGTCATCATCTCCCTTCCCATTCACCTCATTTTGCTCTGGGCTGAGCTCCGCAGCTAACGCAGTCTTACGGAAGCAACTTTGTGACGCTGCCACCAAATACTCATAGAAAAATCCACAAGTTAATACACAGTCTGAATCCTCCAGGCACTACTTACAAAAGGTTACATTGACAATCGTGTTACGTTATTTTTAAAATGTTTCCTAGCACAAGCACAGCTGAGAAGCTTCGATGCATGTGCTCCATAACGCGTTAAAAAATAATGCATTTAATCACACTTTGCATTACAAGCAAAGGGGAACTTCTGTCAATGCATGATTTCCTGGTACACCAATTACATTGATCAACGCTTCCCGATTCATTTTTCTCTAGCACCCCCTTGGTTTGAGAAGAAGTATGAAAAAATATGAGGTTAACACAGAAAAACAGATCACCAATTGAAGCTTTATGAATAATCGATACTTAATTCGCCATCAATAATTGTTTTGGTAAAGCCATACTCAGTGTAATCCTCCTTCCATTTTATAATTTTTCCACCACTAGCCATGATTAAATGAACGGTAAAAAAGTAATAGCGAAGCGAGGGTGACTTATTCAGGCAGGCAGGCGACAGCTCAATAGCTCAAATTTGGATATAAGTAGGTTCTATTTAGTCGCCAGAAATATCTTTGGTAGGAATGTAAGTTGAATTTAGTCTTTAAATTTCTATGGTAAAGAAAAATTTATGCAATGATGACTAAATTTAACTATATAAAGTCAAAACTTGTATATATGAAGTCATTCGCAAATATATAAAGTCAAAACTTGATTATATAAAGTAACTGTTGGAATAAATAAAGTCAAAACTTGAATATATAAAGTCAGCGCTGGAATATATAAAGTCAAAACTTGAATATATGAAGTCAGTGTCGGAATATATAAAGCCAAATCTTGAATATATAAAGTAAGTGCTGGAATATATAAAGTCAAAACTTGAATATATAAAGTCAGCGTCGGAATATACAAAGTCAGCGCTGGAATATCCATCCATTTCCCAACCCGTTCAATCCGACCACAGGGTCACGGGGGTCTGCTGGAGCCAATCCCAGCCAACAGTGGGCGCAAGGCAGGAACCAATCCTGGGCAGGGCACATGCATCATTTTCAAAACATTAACCAAACAGTGTTTTTTTAATTTATTTTTCTGAATACGTTTTTGTTAACTTAGTTCAGTTCAGAGTCGTTTCAATCAATATATTTTGACTTTATAAACTGCTCAAAAAAATTAAAGGAACACTTTGAAAACACATCAGATCTCAATGGGAAAAAGAAATCCTCCTGGATATCTATACTGATATAGACTGGGTAATGTGTTAGGAACGAAAGGATGCCACATCGTTTGATGGAAATGAAAATGATCAACCTACAGAGCCCTGAATTCAAAGACACCCCAAAAATCAGAGTGAAAAAATTATGTGGCAGGCTAGTCCATTTTGCCAAAATTTAATTGCAGCAACTCAAAATTGTATGCAGCACTTTGTATGGCCTCTGTGTTCTTGTATACATGCCTGACAACATCGGTGCATGCTTCTAATGAGATGACAGATGGTGTTGTGGGGGATCTCCTCCCAAATCTGGACCAGGGCATCACTGAGCTCCTGGACAGTCTGAGGTGCAACCTGGTGGCATTGGATGGACCAAAACATAATGTCCCAGAGGTGTTCTATTGGATTTAGGTCAGGAAAGTGTGGTGACCAGTCAATGGTATCAATTCCTTCATCCTCCAGGAACTGCCTGCATACTCTCACCACATGAGGCCAGGAATTGTCGTGCACCAGGAGCCACTGTACCAGCATAGGGTCTGACAATGGGTCCAAGGATTTAATCCTGATACCTAAAGGCAGCCAAGGGGCCTTTGTCAAGCCTGTAGCGGTCTGTGTGACCCTCCATGGATATGCCTCCCCAGACAATCATTAACCCACCACCAAACTGCTCATGCTGAATGATGTTACAGGCAGCATAATGTTCTCCATGGCTTCTCCAGACCCTTTCACTTCTGTCACGTGCTCAGGGTGAACCTGCTCTCATCTGTAAAAAGCACAGGGCACCAGTGGTGCATCTGCCAATTCTGGTATTCTATGGTGAATGCCAATCAAGCTGCATGCTGCTGGGCAGTGAGCTCAGGGCCCATTAGAGGACATGGGGCCCTTGGGTCACCCTCATGAAGTCTTTCTGGTTGTTTGGTCAGAGACATTCACACCAGTGGCCTGCTGGAGGTCATTTTGTAGGGCCCTGGCAGTGCTCATCCTGTTCCTCCTTGCCCAAAGGAGTAGATACTGGTCCTGCTGATGGGTTATGGACCTTCTATGGCCCTCTCCAGCTCTCCTAGAGTAACTGCTTGTCTCCTAGAATCTCCTCCATGCCCTTGAGACTGTGCAGGGAGACACAGCAAACCTTCTGGCAATGACACGTATTGATGTGCCATCCTGGAGAAGTTGGACTACCTGTGCAACCTCTGTAGGGTCCAGGTTTTGCCTCATGCTACCAGTAGTGACACTGACTGTAGCCAAATGCAAAACTAGCGAAGAAACAGTCAGAAAAGATGAGGAGGGAAAAATGTCAGTGGCCTCCACCTCTTAAACCATTCCTGTTTTGGGGTCATCTCATTGTTGCCCCTCTAGTGCATCTGTTGTTAATTTCATTAACACCACAGCAGCTGAAACTGATTAACAACCCCCTCTGCTACTTAACTGACCAGATTAATATCCCATAAGTTTCATTGACTTTATGCTATACTCTGATTAAAAAGTGTTCCTTTAATTCTTTTGAGCAGTATATATTCAGGAATGAGTTTATATACTCCGATGTTGACTTTATATAATCAGGAATGACTTTATAAATTCCGACGCTGACTTTATATATTCAGGTTTTGACTTTATATATTCCAGCGCTGACATTACAGTACATCTGGAAAGTATTCACAGCGTATCACTTTTTCCACATTTTGTTATGTTACAGCCTTATTCCAAAATGGATTAAATTAATTTTTTTTCCTCAGAATTCTACACACAACACCCCATAATGACAACGTGAAAAAAGTTTACTTGAGGTTTTTGCAAATTTATTAAAAATAAAAAAACTGAGAAATTACATGTACATAAGTATTCACAGCCTTTGCTCAATACTTTGTCGATGCACCTTTGGCAGCAATTACAAGTCTTTTTGAATATGATGCCATAAGCTTGGCACACCTATCCTTGGCCAGTTTCGTCCATTCCTCTTTACAGCACCTCTCAAGCTCCATCAGTTTGGATGGGAAGTGTCGGTGCACAGCCATTTTAAGATCTCTCCAGAGATGTTCAATCGAATTCAAGTCTGGGCTCTGGCTGGGCCACTCAAGGACATTCACAGAGTTGTCCTGAAGCTACTCCTTTTATATCTTGGCTGTGTGCTTATGGTCGTTGTCCTGCTGAAAGATGAACCGTCGCCCCAGTCTGAGGTCAAGAGCTCTGGAGCAGGTTTTCATCCAGGATGTCTCTGTACATTGCTGCAGTCATCTTTCCCTTTATCCTGACTAGTCTCCCAGTTCCTGCCACTGAAAAACATCCCCACAACATGATGCTGCCACCACCATGCTTCACTATAGGGATGGTAATGGCCTGGTGATGAGCGGTGCCTGGTTTCCTCCAAACGTGACGCCTGGCATTCACACCAAAGAGTTTAATCTTTGTCTCATCAGACCAGAGAATTTTGTTTCTCATGGTCTGAGAGTCCTTCAGGTGCCTTTTCGCAAACTCCAGGCGGGCTGCCATGTGCCTTTTACTAAGGAGTGGCTTCCGTCTGGCCACTCTATCATACAGGCCTGATTGGTGGATTGCTGCAGAGATGGTTGTCCTTCTGGAAGGTTCTCCTCTCTCCACAGAGGACCTCTGGAGCTCTGACAGAGTGACCATCGGGTTCTTGGTCACCTCCCTGACTAAGGTCCTTCTCCCCCGATCGCTCAGTTTAGATAGCCAGCCAGCTCTAGAAGGAGTCCTGGTGGTTTTGAACTTCTTTGACTTACGGACGATGGAGGCCACTGTGCTCATTGGGACCTTTCTGTAACCTTCCCCAAATTTGTGTCACGAGACAATCCTATCTCGGAGGTCTACAGACAATTCCTTTGACTTCATGCTTGGTTTGTGCTCTGACATGAACTGTGGGACCTGATATAGACATGTGTGCCTTTCGAAATCATGTCCAATCCACTGAACTCACCACAGGTGAACCCCAATTAAGCTGCAGAAACATCTCAAGGATGATCAGGGGAAACAGGATGTACCTGAGCTCAATTTTGAGCTTCATGGCAAAGGCTGTGAATACTTATATACATGTGCTTTCTCAATTTTTTTATTTTTAATAAATTTGCAAAAACCTCAAGTAAACTTTTTTCATGTTGTCATTATGGGGTGTTGTGTGTAGAATTCTGACTAAAAAAATGAATTTTAATCCATTTTGGAATAAGGCTGTAACATACCAAAATGTGGAAAAAGTGATGCGCTGTGAATACTTTCCGGATGCACTGTATATATTCTGACGCTGACTTTATATATTCAGGTTTTGACTTTATATATTCGGGAATGACTTTATATATTCAAGTTTTGACTTTATATATTCCAGCGCTGACTTTATATATTCTGATGCTGACTTTATATATTCAAGTTTTGGCTTTATATATTCCGACAGTGACTTTATATTTTCAAGTTTTGACTTTATATATTCGGGAATGACTTTATATATACAAGAAAATCAATGTATTTGCCTGTTTAGCACCCCATAGTATATGTGTGTGTGTGTATATATGTACAGATGTGTATATATATATATGCATATATATTTATATATATATATATATATATATATATATATATATATATATATATATAGTGGCAGTAGGGGGCGCTAGTGCTCCCTTGAACCTTCAGGTACAACTCCAGACACCGGATAAAAGTCCCAGACATTTTATTTTCCTTTTTCACAGTACACCAAGCACCCTCCACACTACTTATAAATTAGTACAACAAACATAATAATCTCTTCTAACAATAAACTCTCCTCCTCGCCCAGACACTTGCTCCTCTACCTCCCAGCTCAGCTCAGTGTCTGGACTGAGGCACCGTCCTTTTATAGCCCCTGACCCGGAGGTGTTCCTGTCCAATTAGACCACAGTTCCTTTTTCCTTCCGGGTCAGGGCAAACAGTCCTGTTCTTCACCCGGGAGCACGTTGTTCCTTCCGTGACGTGACTGTGACGTACTCCCGGGTTATAGGGCATCACAGAGCCCATAAGCCCCCCCACAGCGACTCCTAGTGGTCCCCAAGGTATCCAGCAGGGCTGTGTATAAACACTACAAAGTCCATAAGGCCCTGCTGGACCTCTGGGCACGATCCTGCTGTTGGGAGAGCTCCTCCTGGCGGCGAGGACCGGCATGGGAAGCCGGCAGTCCTCCACAATATATATATATATATATATATATATATACTAATAAAAGGCAAAGCCCTCACTCACTCACTCACTCACTCACTCACTGACTCATCACTAATTCTCCAACTTCCCGTGTGGGTGGAAGGCTGAAATTTGGCAGGTTCATTCCTTACAGCTTCCTTACAAAAGTTGGGCAGGTTTTATATCGAAATTCTACGTAATGGTCATAACTGGAAGCAGTTTTCTCCATTTACTGTAATGGAGATGAGCTTCAACGCCGTGGGGGGAGTTTCGTGTGACATCATCACGCCTCCCACGTAATCACGCAGTACATAGAAAACCAGGAAGACCTCAAAAGCGCTGAAGAAAACATGCATTATATAATTGAGAAGGCAGCGAAACAATAAGAAGCGGCGAAAGTGACATATACAACCATATTCATGAGTTCTGCTACTTGAAACAAAGCACGATGTAAACCTACACTTTAAATTAAGTTCATAGACAGGCTGCGCTGGCGTTTGTAATTTAGTGCCTGCCCATATAAGGCCGTCCGTCAGCGGCAATCCAATAGCAAACTGCCACGGGTAAATATTCACGGGTGAAGGACTGTGCTTATGGAGAGGAAGATGAGATGGTCAGGGTGGTGTTTGACACAAACTCAGCGAAACTGCGAGAGAAAGTTTTAAGTGCCAGGACTAAGGTAACATTAAATACAGCCATGGACATAGCACGAGATGGCACCAGCACAGCTGGGAACCTTCGATGCATGTACACCGCGGCTCACGTGAACTGGCGCAGTGCACAGATAAAAGGCAACAGTTCCAAAGAGCTGAACAAAACCGAATTACACAATTGAAAAGGCAGCAAAAATATGAAGCGTCTCATACATACAAGCATATTCATAAATCCAACTACTGTGGAAACAAAGCACACGTTGGAAAAAGTCAATGTCCGCTAAAGGAAGACAGTGTAAAAAACCCGTGCATGCAGTGTGTCAGGTCTCAGATAAAGAAGAAGACGAGCTGTTTATTGATGCAGTAAGAAGCGAATCGATGAATGAAACCTGTCATCTTTACAACGATTGACAAACACGGAATGTAACTTGAACACAACACATCCTACAAATACGAACCTGATTGAAAGAAATAATGATAATCAAATCCTTGATGACAGCAACACTCAGTAACACTCACAAAACAAATACTGTATATTGACAGTCATGTTACGTTATTTTTAAAATGTTCCCTTTTCTTTTCTAGCTTTTTAACACACTACTTCTCGCTATATATATATATATATATATACCCGATCTACATACTCGAATAATGGATACTTTATTCGCCATCAGTGATTGTTTTGGTAAAGCCATACTCAGTGTATTCATTAGATGAGCGGTAAAAAGTAAGGGCAAGGGAGGATGACTTATTGAGGCATGCAGGCTGTAGTCTTGGCGTCAACTCTATCTGAATTGCGCGATCACATTTGAAAAAATATATCTTTTCAAGTTCTATTTAGTCCATATGTGTCAAACTCAAGGGCAGCGGACCCGGCGTGTAATTATATCCGCCCCAGATCATTTTATATACTGTATTATTGTTATTAAAGCCGGGTATATGAAGCGCTGGTAACACAATAAACTACAGATCCCATAATGCAGCGCTTCAGCTGCCTTGCGAACAGTTACGCGTTAATCAAGTCTACCTTAAGATGCTGCAAGTTATTGCGAAGCTAGCTCACACGATGCTGAAGAGAAAAGTTGATTCTGAAAATAGAGCCTTTAAAACCGATGGGAGGCTGAGTATATGTTTACTGAACCCGTGTGTCTCATTTGTGGAGCTAATGTGGCTGTAATTACAGAATTTAATCTAAGACGGCACTATAAAACAAAACATCAGGGTAACCTGAAAGACCTGAATGCAATGCAGAAGATACAGAAAGCAGAAGAATTAAATAAGAATCTGACACTTCAGCGGACGTTTTACCTGCACAATCACAAAGTGATTTCAATTGAGCTGCTTTTATGGGAGACACAACCACTTGCCCCACTTTCCCTATTACCAAGTAATGTTAAACCAAGTCGTCACTACGGTGTTCCCAAATACGCACTTTGCTGATAAACTGAGCGCACTGAGTTTGCACGGCGCTTTGGTGACTTTGAAGAACAAAAAAAGTCCGTCTACATGCGGCTCGAACCTTGTGCATGTTTGGTAGCACATATCTGTGTGAGAAGCTCTTCTCAGTGATAAAGACTAACAAAACAGCACACAGGAGTCGCCTCACTGATGAGCACCTGCAATCCATCCTGAGAATCTCCACAACACAGAACCTCACACCAAACAGAAACGAACCTGTTGCCAAAAAGATGCCAGGCGTCCAGCTCTAAAATGACATATGAGCAAAGACAACTGAATGATTTGATTTGTTATTGCTGAAAGGAACACATTTTATTTATATTTCTAGGTTTTGTTATGCAGCATGTTCATATTTGAATTTGTATAATTTTGACAGGATATATTTTTATGGAGAGCAAAATCTTTTGGGATATTTAAAATCTAAGTTTATTTTTATAAAATATAAAATTACATAAGAGTAAAGAAATTTGAATGTTTGTTCTTTTAATGTTTACTTTATTTCTAACTTGTATAATTTAGACAGGATATATTTTTATGGAGAGCAAAATATTATAAGTTGTTTAAGGTTTGAGTTGATTTATTCAGGAATAATATTCCTGTCTGTTTTTACCATTCCTACCAAAGATATTTCTGTCGACTAAATAAAAATTCCTTCTATTTAAAATTTAAATAGAACTTGAACAAATCTGATAGTTCATAATATCCACCAGACTTGCACGTAAGAGCGGAGTTATCCGTTTTAACAAGCAGCGTATTGCACTGATCTGAAATAGCTGTGTGTGTATATATGTAGATATGTATGTATATGTATATATATGTTTATATATGTGTGTGTGTATGTATATATATATATATGTATTTGTGTGTATATATGTGTGTGTATGTATATATATATATATATATGTATATATATATATATATATATATATATATATATATATATGACAACAGACCTTGCCACTCATCACTCACAACAGTGACAAAACAATCACATTGACAATCATGTTACGTTATTTTCAAAATGTTTCCTTTTCTTTTCATTGCTTCTTTACCGGTGCGGGCTCCGCTCCCACACACTAGGCCTTCTCGGGTGGGGCTCACCGAAGTGGGCTGCCCTGGAGGGAGACAAGAGGGACTCAGTATTTTGCCTGCCCCCAGTAGTATATATATATATGGAGGTTGGACCCTGAGAGCAACACTCATGACAATGACAAAACAATTACATTGTCAGCCGGGTATGTCCCAAGACCTAGCCCCTCCCTGTATAACCAGCTTGCATCGGCGTCCGCGCGCTGGCACGCAAAATGCAGGTTACATTATTATTAAAATGTTTCCTTTTCAGTCGATTTGGAAGGAACTATTGATATTTTGAAAGAAGGCTGGGAAGAAGAGGCTCTTCCCACCACTAACATACTTGGAAAGATTCGCCTGTCCTTAAAAGTCACATGGAGGAGGCTCAAGCAGCACAGGTTCGCTACTACAACCGCTGCCGTCTCTTGGGAGTTCCTAAGGAGAGGAAGGGACTGGTCGACTATTTGTTGAGTCAACCCAATCGTCGGCCAAAGGAGCGGGTATATCATGTGAACCTGCTGAAACCGTGGAAGGACAGGGACCCCGATCCCTCCTCCGGCCAGCCCGCTCACTCTTCGCTCACACACACGACCTTAACTTTGGCGCAGACTTGAGACCCAGGCAGCGGCAGGAGCTGGAAACAGTTATCCGGACCGTTGAGAGGTAGTCAGTGAACACCCGGAAGGACCTCTCTGATTGAGCACAACATTGTGACAGAGCCGGGGTTGTTGTCCGAGAACGCCCGCACGTCTTCCCGAGGCAAAAAGGCTGAAGTGGAGCTTGAGATCAAGCGCATGCTGGAACTAGGTGTATTGAGGAGAGTTATAGTCCCTGGTCCAGCCCCATTGTGCTCGTCGGTAAGCCTGGCGGAGTTGGAGGTTCTGCAATGACTTCCGTCGGCAACAAGTCTCCCAATTTGATGCCTATCCAATGCCACGCGTGGGCGACCTCCTCGAGAGGCTTGGACAGGCTCAATACCTGACCACACTTGACATGACAAAGGGTACTGGCAGGTTCCTTTAACGGACTCCGCGAAGGAAAAAACCGCGTTTAGTACCCCTAGCGGACACTGGCAGTATCGTGTCCTTCCATTTGGGTTACACGGGGCTCCAGCAACCTTTCAGCGTCTGGTGGACAAAGTGCTTCGGCCTCATAACTCATACAGTGCTGCCTACCTAGATGACGTGGTCATCTATTCCAGCACATGGAAGGAACACCTACAGCATGTCCAAGCGGTATTACGGACACTTGGTGAGGCGGGCTCGGATTAATCCCAAGAAATGTTTCTTTGGATTAAGCGAGGCCAAATATTTAGGCTACCTGGTGGGTCGGGTACCGTAAGGCCACAGTGCTCCAAAATTGATGCCATTCTGAAATGGCCCGTCCATGAACCAAGCGGCAGGTCCAAGCCTTTCGGTTAGCGGGTACTACCGCCGGTTTGTACCCGGTTTTGGAGAAAGCGCCTTGACTGATTTAACAAAGAAGAGGGCCCGAACATTGTGGTATGGACTGCAAAAACAGGCGCTGCATTTGGTGACTTGAAGAAGGCCCTTACGTCCGCACCTATTTTGATGGCACCTAACTTTTCTTTGCCTTTCATCCTCCAGGCGGACGCCGGACACAGGCCTGGGAGCCGTGCTGAGCCAAAGTGTCGATGGTGTGAACACCCGTCATGTTCCTGAGCGGAAACTGTTGGACCGGAGACCAGGTATGCTGCGGTGGAGAGGGAGGCTCTGGCGAGTAAATGAGCGAGCACTCAGCTGAGGTACTACCTGTTGGGCCGTGAGTTCACCCTTGTCACGGACCATGCACCTCTACAGTGGATGGTACAAGTTTTCGTTCATCGTCGGGTGCTCTCCATGCCAGCGCCGATGCTCTCTCTCGGGTTCGACCTCTCGGTTAAGGTCGCCCGACCCGACGGGTCTGGGCTGAGGGGGCCTTGTCACACACGCGCATGGGAGGCAGCTAAAGGGCTCGAGTGAAGGCAGTTCTGAGCCATGCCGGGATGTGGCAGAGCGCACTAACTCTCTTTCTCACTTCCCTGTAGACCTAACCCGGGAGGTTCCACCTGTCTCTCTGGACGTCACTTCTGGGACCGAGCCAATGGAGACAGACCTTGCCAGCTCCGGCCCCTGATGTCACATCCGGGACTAAACCAATGAACAATGAACACGTGCCCGACCCTTATGACCTCACTTCCTGTCTCCCCCTTTAAAAGCCTTCCCTTTTCCCTTCTGTGTCAGTCTTGTTTTGGACTCTGTTGTAAGCACTTCAGTGCTGGTATTGAAAAGCAAACCTTTTCTGTCTTTGACTCGTTTTGTGACAATATATATATGACAACAACACTCATCACTCACAACAGGTGCCAGCAACACTCATGACAATTACATTGTCAATCGTAGGTATTTTGCTATATATATATATATATATATATATATATTAGAATAGTACAACAATCTACACAAGGAAAAGTCATTCAGCCTAAAAAAGTTCACCTGTGCTATTAGCTTAATTCATCTAAAATAACATCAAGTCTAGTTTTGAAAGTTTTCAAAGTCCTAATGAGTAACACATTACTTGGTACCTTATTCCATGTGTGTGTGGTTCTGTGTGTAAAGAAAACCTTCCTAATGTTTCCAACTGTGTCCCTGTTTATTTTGATGAACTCATTTTAAAATAACACTGCTACTTATATTACTATTCAAATCATTTACACATATTAAAAATAGCATTGGTCCTAACACTGCCCCCTGTGGAACACACTCTTAACGTCAGCCAATTCTGATAGTGTTCCTCATACCATAACCCTATGTTTCCCGTGTCTGAAACAATTTTGTGTCCATCTACAAACAACACTCTGAACTTCCTTTACTTTAGTTTGATGCCCAACCTTTCATGTGGCACATTGTCAAATGCTTTCTAAAAATCTAGATAAATAATATTATATGCTCCACTTTGATCATATCCTTTTATTGCTTCCTCAAAGAATCCCTACATGTTGGTAAAACATGGGCACTCCCTTCTGAACCCATGCTGACTGCTCAGTAAATCTCCTGTTTTTGCCGTGTGTTGCTCAATCCTACCCTTAATAATTCCATTAATTTAACTGTAATGCATGATAAACTTACTGGCCTATAGGGGCTTGGATCTGCCTGGTCACCCTTTTTATAGAAAGGGATAATATTTACCATTTTCCAGTCCTTCGGAATTTCTCCAGTATGCAGTGACTTCCTAAAAATATGTGTCAAGGAGTTATATATGTACTCACTAACCTCGTTAAGAACTTGAGGATAAATATTATGTGTTCCTGGAGATTTGTTTGATTTCATCTTATTTAATCTTAGTAGTACCTCTCCCTCTAAATTTTCCAAATCACTTAAGTACCTCATTAATAGTTTCTTTTACCACTGGGAGGTTATCTACTTCCTCACATGTGAAGACCTCAGAAAAATGCAAGATTAGAGCATCTGCTGTTTCATTGTTTGTATTTTTAAAATTCCCCATTACTATTCCAGATGCACTTTACCTTCTCATTGACTGTTCTTTTACTGCTAAAATATTGAAAGAATCTTTTTGGGAAATCTTTTGCCTTATCTGCTATATTCCTCTCCAATTGCCTTTTAGACTCTTAAATAACTTTCTCAATGGTTGCCTTCATGTTCTCATACTACCTACAATTCACATTGGAATTATTAATCTTATACACCTTACTTATACAGCTGTTTTTTTTTCTCTTTAGCTTAATCTTCAACTTTTTATTAATCCACTGTGGACTTTTTGAAAATTTCCTAATAATTACAAATGTAGGTATGTAGCTGTGTTGCATTCTATATAAAATGTTTTTAAACCTGTTCCACTGCTCCTCATCTGTCTCCACACTTAAAAGCTAATTCCCAGTATATTCTCCTTAGACTTTGCCACAGCTGCTCAGAATTTGCCTTACCAAAGTTAAATTTGACAGTTTTACTCTTTGCAGCCACACTCTTCCAAAACACTGAGAACAATATTATGTTATGGTCACTTGACCCTAGTGGTTCAACCACCTCTACATTCTCAATTTAATCCTGATTATTACAAAATACTAAAACTTGATAGGCTTCACCCCACACTGGTGCTTTAACAAACTATGTTAAAAACATTCATTGATTATTTCTTAAAACTACTGCTCTTATGCTAAGGCATTTGCCTTTTATTATTATCAAAAATATGCAATTTGAATTTACTGTCTGCATTGGGCACTATAACACACTTTTAAAATAAGGCCTCTTTCCCTAATACTTTCCAGATGAAGTTAGATGTCCCCACTGAACATTAGAACACTCTAGATGAGAACAGGCCATTCAGCCCAACAAAGCTCGCCAGTCCTATCCACTTGTCTCCTCCAAGAAAACATCAAGTCGAGTTTTGAAAGTACCTAAAATCTTACTGTCTACCACACTACTTGGTAGCTTATTCCAAGTGTCTATCGTTCTTTGTGTAAAGAAAAACTTCCTAATGTTTGTGCGAAATTTACCCTTAACAAGTTTCCAGCTGTGTCCCCGTGTTCTTGATGAACTCGTTTTAAAATACAAGTCTCGATCCACTGTACTAATTCCCTTCATAATTTTAAACACTTCAATCATGTCACCTCTTAATCGTCTTTTGCTTAAACTGTAAAGGCTCAGCTCTTTTAATCTTACCTCATAATTGAACCCCTGTAGCCCTGGAATCAGCCTAGTCGCTCTTCTCTGGACCTTTTCTAGTGCTGCTATGTCCTTTTTGTAGCCTGGAGACCAAAACTGCACACAGTACTCAAGACGAGGCCTCACCAGTGCATTATAAAGGTTGAGCATAACCTCCTTGGACTTGTACTCCACAGATCATGGATCCCACTGTGATGGGACTTACTGTCCAATTGAAGAGGACTTGTGTTTAAATTCAATTTGACATACAAAACAACCCCACCTCCTTTTTTATTCGATTTAATGATTACTTAAATAAGCATTTTATTCATGACAAATTTCAGTCAGGTTTTAGAACAAACCATAATGCAGAAACTGTGCCAGTTAATGTAGTAAATGATTTGTGATTTAATATGGACAGATGCCATATATCTGTTTTTGTTCTCTTAGACTTGAGTGCAGCGTTTGACACCGTAGACCACAGTATTCTTATAAATTGCCTTAGACAGTGTATGGGCCTCTCTGGCAGTGCCTTAAATTGGTTTCAGTCTTAACAGGTAGAAATTTCTTGGTTAATTGTGGTAACTGTACTTCAGACATACAAGACACTGTATTTAGTGTACCAAAAGAATCTATTCTGGGTCCACTGCTCTGTTCAATCTACATACTTCCATTAGGTCAGAGTATCTCAAAGCACAAGATGAGCTACCACAGCTATGCAGGTGATACACAGCTGTATTTATCTATTGTGCCTGATGACCCTCACTCTCTTAGCTCTCTGATCCAATGTCTTAACAGTATTTCTAATTGGATGAGTAGTAACTTTCACAAACTAAATAAGGAAAAAATAGAAATCTTAGTGTTTGGCAAACATAGATATAGTGAGGATATTAGAAATAAACTTGATCCCTTAGATTTAAAAACCAAGGTGGTGGTAAAGAATTTAGGGGTAAACTCTGACTTAAACTTTAAATTACACATTAACCAGATTACTAAAACTGCATTCTTTCACTTAAGGAATATAGGAAAAGTAAGACTTCTTATACCTTTACAAGATAATGAAAGATTAATTCATGCCTGTGTCATTCAGAATTTACTTTAAAATAATACTTTATAAAGCCTTAAATAATCTTGCTCCATCGCATATTTTGGAATGCCTGTTCCACTATACTCCAAGTCATAACCTTAGATCTTTGAATGTAGGTCTGCTGATAATTCCAAGAGCCAAGCTTAAAAGAAGTGGTGAGGTGGCTTTTTGTTATACACCTAAAAAAGGAGTACTTTACCTATAGAAATTTGCCAGGGTAATACTGTGGAATATTAAAAAAAATCTTAAAAACCCATTATTTTAATTTTTTCGCAGCTACTTTCCAGTTGTATTCCTTATAGACAATATAGCCATGGAATTATGATATTCTTTAGGGATCCACAACCTACACTAATCTCCACTGTTCTTTGCTGTTTTTTCTGATTCTTCTGTGATGGTTATCAATGCCAACACCTGATCAAGGCACAATGCAGCCACCTGAAATGCTGTAATGAAAGTGGGTGTCTCAGCTATCAAGATCAAGTGAAGCATGAAAAATTAGAGGTCTGATTATGGAACATTTATTAAAGGTAGAATGCTCAGTTTGGTCTTAGAACACCAAGAGATTTTTTTTTCTTTTCTCCAGCCTAAGTGGAGTTTTTTTTCTGTCCTCCCGATCATTGTTTTTCTTTTTTTTTGTAACTTTCTTTTTGTCATCTTGTATAGCAGTTTGAGCTACCTTGTTGTATGAAAATGTGCTATATAAATAAATGACGTTGTATTTGTAGTCTTCCTAAAAAATGTGCATCCCACTATAATATATGTATTCCTGTCTTTTCTATTTAGCTCAGTTTCTGAGATTGTTATACTGTATTATCACAATTATGCTCTACTACATGCCCTACAACTCACTTGTTTTATTTTTTTACTTCTAGAATTAAGGCAAGCTATTTTTAATGCATTATTGGTTCTACATTTGCATTTAAACATTGGATTAGAATTTACAATAATATGCATTCTTATTTTTATACTTGTTTGTTCCTTCATGTAGAGTTCTAAACCTGGCCTGACCTCCGCTCATTCTGCCCCCTAACCGCCAAGCCTAGATTAATTAATCCTCGACAAACCTACAAATACACCACCCCAACACATTGGTGCCCCTCTGGTTCAGATGTAACCCATCATAGTAAAACTGGTCACATCTGTTTCAAAAGGAGTCCCAATGCCCTATAAACCTATACCCTTTTTCCCTACACCAAAATCTGAGCCACATGTTAAGCTTTCTGATCTGCTCAGTCTTACCTAGACTGGTGCACAGCACAGGCAGAACTTCAGGGAAGTTGTTAATTTTGCTCCTCAGTCTGGCACCTAATTCTTTAAATCTGGATCATAGAATTGACAGACGATCCTTATGTATGTCATTTGTTCCAACAAGGACAATGACAACTGGATCTACCCAACTCTCGCCAACAGCCTATCACCCATTCCAGTGAGGGTCCCACCCGTGCACACAGAAAACACATCATGTGAGACTCTCTGGTGCAAACCTGCACTTCAACCCCTCTAATGATTGAGTACCCATCTATCAATACCTCTCTCTTTCTGGGAACTGGTTTTGAGGTGGCCTGTTAGGGCTCCTTATGCCTGCCTACCACCTCAGAATTTTCAGAATGTCCATATCTGCAAGGACCTGAAAACAGTTCCACACTTCTATTTCTGGGGTTGATGCCCCCAGACAGTGTGCACACTTTACCATGCGCCTTGTGACCATGAACCAGTCTGGTTTTCCATAGTCTTCTCCCACACCATCTTAGGGGTGTATACTGTCTCTCTAAAGGACATCAGGTCTGCCAGTTATCTACTTCAAACACAGGGCAGCCAACACCTCCTCTGGTTCAATGATTCTTAGCTTGAGGTACGATCAGCTGGGATCTCTTGCAAATGTAATCCCCTTTGAAGACTGGCTCCTTCAAGCATCCTCTTAAAGAGTCTGATATCCAACTGGACTTTCATTGCCTTGGCCTCATTAGTAAAATTTGACTTTGGATTACTAAAACTGCTCAACTTTGTTATTTTTAATTAATTTAACTAAATGGTAAAAGTAAAAAAAGCCAAATATTAGATTAAAATAACTGCTACATTTATTTTACTCCTTCTGACCCCTCAAACTCCTGTAACATTCTCCCTTCTCAAGTCTTTTAATGATGTCTCTTTGTCGGTTCTCCTCTTATTCGTTATTTAAAAGCTATTCACTTACATTGTTTGAATTCCTTCACATTAAATAGCCCTTACTCTGTCTCTCTCTTAACTGCTCTACTTTACTGTTAAAACTATTACTTTTTTACACACTTTTTCCTTCTTACTAAAAAAGACACTTACTGATTATCTGCTATTAATTAACTTTTTATTGTTTTGCCTATTCCTACAGCTGCTTGTCTCTGATCGATGCCTTAACGCTAGATGCATGCCTACATAATACAGAGCGCTTCTCTTTACCTCTTTGAAGTCAGCCATTGACTTTTTCTCCCCAATAAGGAATTGTACTTCCTGTTATTTATAACTATTCATCACTAAAACACTGGATATTTAGTAACAAACATGCTGGTGTCAGATACGCTGCTTACTCCCCTTCCTTGCCAATGCTAGTTTGAATACAAAGATGCCTTAAAAATGAAAGTACATGTTTAAAGACAAGTAAAATAATAATATAATATATAATAATACCTTCTCCATTATTATATTCATGTTAGGCCAGTAAGGTCCACTGATTCTGGTAATGTCATTGTGCTCTAAATTAACCTGTGCTCTATGGATGACATAGCATTCAACTCTACAGCACCCAGACTTTGGAACAACCCCCCTCAAAGAATTAGATAAGCTGATTCAAATCATTCTTCTAAAAAATAACTTAAAATGTACTTGCTCAGGAAGGCAGTTAACTTACCCCCAACATTCTGACATTTCTTTCTGTTTACCCTGTCTGGTGCTCAGGATGATTTATGTTTGTTTGTACTATAAATTATGTAATCTCTTAGACTTTTCTTGTATTTTGTATATTTTGCATTTTATTGCAGTATATTGCCTCTTATTCTAATTTGAAGCTTTGTGTTTCCTGTATTTATCATTATTCAGTTTTTATGTGGATATTATTTGTATCCAATGTTGAATATGCCCTGTTCTTAATTTTGAATTTCTGGAAGTTCATTAAGCATGAGAAGGGTGCTATATAAATAAATGTATTATTACGTTTTTTTTAGAACCTCCACAAACTACCACAGCAATTGCACTATGCCTTGGCATCGGTTGTACAAGCATATGGGACTGTCCTAAGAGGTGTTCCATATAAAATGCATTCAGAAAGTATTCTGATCTGCCCTTCACTTTCTGATCACTTTATTGTGCTGTAGATTTAATTTTAAATGGATAAATTTGCCATTTATTCCTATGAATCTATACTCAATAACATATAATGAAACTGTGAAAATATCTTTTCAGAAAGGTTTGCAAATTGAATTAAAATCTCTTATTTATGCAAGTATTCAGACCCTTTGTTGTAGCTATCCTAATTGCGGTCAGGTGCATCCTCTTGGCTTTAATTGTCCTTGGGATGTGCCTAGAACCTGACTTGAGTTCACTTGTGGCAAATTAATTAGATTTAACATAGTTTAGAAATGGATACACCTGTGCATATAAATTCACATAATTTACACTGCACACCAAGACAAAAACCAAGCCATAAAGTAAAAGGCACTCTCTGTAGACCTCTCCGATAAAACTGTGATAAGGCATAGATCAGGGCATATAAAACCATTTTTCTGAGTGTTCCCCGGAGCATAGTGACCTCAATCATTATGGAATGGAAGATGTTTGGAATCAACATCCAGCCAAACTGAGTAAGAAGGTAGGAAGTGCCTTGGTCAGAGAGGTGACCAAGAATCCAATGGTCACTCTAATAGAGCTTCAGAAGTCTTCTCCTGAGATGTGAGAACCTGGGCAGCACTATTCAGATGAAAGCCACTGTTTACTAAAAGGTGTATGACAGCCCACTTTGGAGTTTGTCAAATGCCATTTAAATGACTCTGACAGCATGAGGGAAAAATATTCTCTGATCTGATGAGAATGCAGCCCAAATGCAGAGACGTTCTTAAAGAAAACCTTGTCAAGAATGCAAAGAGCCTCAGACTGGGGACACAGCTCAACTTTCAGCATGACAATGACCCAATGCATAGAGCCAAGACAATGCTGAAGTGGCTTTGAGGCCAGTCGCTGAAGTTCCTTCAGTGTCCCAGCCAAAGACCAGCGTTAAACACCACAGAACATCTGTGGAGAGACCTGAAGATTACTGTTTATAGATGCTTCCCATCATCTAAGGGAGCATGAGAAGATCTACCAGTAAAAATCAGATAAAGTGCCAAAATCCAGGTATGCAAAGATTGTAGAGACTTACCTAGGAGAACTGAAAGTTGTAATAGCAGTCAAAGAAGTTTTTACAAAGTACTGAATAATGGTCAGAATACTTACATGAATGAGATTTCAGTGTTTGATTTTTTTATAAATTTGCAAACCTTTCTGAAAACATGCTTTCACTTTGCCATGGGTTACTGAGTGTAGATTGATTGGCAAAAATGGCAAATTCATGCATCTAAAATAAAATCTATAGCACAATGAAGTGCGCAAAAAATGAATGGATAAGAATGCTTTCTGAATCCTCTATAAATCTGAGAATAAGGTGAATGGTGACTGATTTATTCATTTAAAATAATAAACGATCATATCAAAAAGTATTTTTACTTTTAAGTAACAAAACCACAATTACAAATGCATCTGCAAAGATGAGTCATATTTGGTTGGTTGTTTATTACCAGAAAGTTTTACCTATTAAATAGGTTTGAATTTGATATGTGAATTTTTAAAGTGACCAGAGTCCACCACGAGGGTTCTAATAAGCACTAAAACTGTAGGTACTTAAGTCAATAAACAAGCTGAAAAATTATTCCATTTGTCAAAGACACCAGTCTAAAAAATACAATGAATAAATTGCATTAGCAGTGTGAAACAGTGGCTGTAAGACAAAGCTCACCACTAAAGACAGGTGGACACTTTACAGGATAGTTGCTAAATTCCACAAAAACACAACCTCAAAAGTCACCAGAGAATTGAATTTGAACCTCTATGACTTAGTTTCATTAAGGACTGACAGTTGGAAACTGCTTTAAAACAAAGTAACACAAAAATGTCTATAACCTGGTGAAAGACGCACAAAATCTGGTTCCTTAAGAAATAAATAAAATGAATATAGAGTCTGATGAGTCCCCATCTTTTGCTCCATTTTGTACCTGTAGATGGGTTTATGTCTGGAGAAAGTCAAAGAATGCCTTCAGCTGACAAAGTTCCAACTGTTAAAATGGCGGATGATCTGTAAGATTATGGCCAGATATCATATAGCGTTATTATGTCCAATGAATACTCTGTATTTTTGTTTGAGACCGTTTTACCATTATACCTAAAATTAATTCAGCCAGTGAAAACACTGTTCACTCATGATGTTAACCTAATTTTAAGAGTGGTTTCATTAACACCAAGATGAATTCAAATGCCTTCCATAGCTATCCCAATCATCAGATCTAAACATCTCTGAGCCTTTATTGGAAAATTTGAAGGACAGATTTACAAAGTAGATTTCCACTTCCTTAATCACTTTTAGAATTTTTTTTCTTAAAAAATCATGCAATTGTACCATAAACATAGGATAACATTCCATTCCAAGAAGAACTGAAGCTGTTCTGGAGGAAAAGGGTAGCAATGTTCCTCATTAAGTCCTTCATTTTAAAATATTGTTAACCCCAATATTTATTTTATTACTTAGTTGTTCACTGCCCCTTCTGTTCTTTGCACTCTTTACATGCAAAAAAGTAACTTAATTATAAAGTGAAATAAGGCCTTTACGCAATGCAAAGCAATCATAGTATCCTTCTCTGTGAAGTTCAAAAGAATATTATTAATTAAACTTCATCCAACCTCTGTTCCTTAGGGACAACCTGACAGAGATGGGAATAGATTCATACCTGGTAGCATGGATTGTGGACTTGATCTTAAAGACAGACCTCGGTATGTGCGCCTTGGGACTGCAGGTCTGACATTGTGGTCAGCAACACAGGAGCACCGCAGGGGACTGTACTTTCTCCGGTCCTGTTCAGCCTATATACATCGGACTTCCAATACAACTCGGAGTCCTGCCATGTGCAAAGGTTTGCAGACGACACTGCTATCGTGGGCTGCATCAGGAGTGGGCAGGAGGAGGAGTATAGGAAACTAATCAAGAACTTTGTTAAATGGTGCGACTCAAACCACCTACAACTTAACACCAGCAAAACCAAGGAGCTGGTGGTGGATTTTAGGAGGCCCAGGCCCTTCATGGAACCTGTGATTATCAGAGGTGACTGTGTGCAGAGGGTGCAGACCTATAAATACCTGGGAGTGCAGCTGGATGATAAATTGGACTGGACTGCCAATACTGAAGCTCTGTGTAAGAAAGGACAAAGCCAACTATACTTCCTTAGAAAGCTGGCATCCTTCAACATCTGCAATAAGATGCTGCAGATGTTCTATCAGACAGTTGTGTGAAAAAGAAAAGGAAACATTTTAAAAATAACGTAACATGATTGTCAATTTAATTGTTTTGTCACTGTTATGAGTGTTGCTGTCATGTACATATGTACACACAAACACACACACATAAACATATATGTACATATACATACATATCTACATACATACAACACACACACACACACACATATATATATATATATATACAAACATACATATACACACACACACATGTACATATATATACACACATACATATATATATATAGATATACACACATATATATATACATATCTACATATATACACACATACATATACACACATATATACAGTATATGTGTGTGTGCATATATATGTATATATATATATGTGTGTGTGTATATATATCTATACTAATAAAAGGCAAAGCCCTCACTGACTGACTGACTGACTGACTGACTGACTCCCTCACTCACTGGCTGGCTGACTGACTGACTGACTGACTAACTCACTCACTCACTCATCACTAATTCTCCAACTTCCTGTGTAGGTAGAAGGCTGAAATGTGGCAGGCTCATTCCTTACAGCTTACTTACAAAAGTTGGACAGGTTTCATTTCTAAATTCTATGCGTAATGGTCATAACTGGAACCTATTTTTATCCTTATACTGTAATAGACTGCAGCTCGATGGCCGTGGGTGCCATCATCACGCCTCCCACGTAATCACGTGAACTGACTGTGAACGCAGTACGTAGAAAACAAGGAAGAGCTCCAAAGAGCGCTGAAGAAAAAACACATACAAGCATATTCATAAGTGCAGCTACTGCGGAAACAAAGCACGGTGTAAACCGTAAGTTTAAATTAAGTTTATAGACACGCTCCCGCTGCCGTTTGTCATGCCTATGACGAATACCATATTAGCAAGATACAAGTTTAATGAGAAGACACGAGGTATAAACGAGACTTTGGATCACTTTGTAACAGAGTTAAAATTGCTGTAGCGAGAAACTTTTAAGTGCCGGGTCTTAGCTAACATTAAATAAAGCCGTGGACATTGCAACATCACACAAGAGAGCAGCTCACGTGAACTGACTGAACGCAGTATGAGTGATCACTTCCATGAATCAAACCTGTTCAAAAAACGCATTACACAATTGACAAGGTAGGAAAAGAATATGCTCCAAGCTGAGCTCCACAGCTAACGCGGTCTTGCGTTATATATATGTGTGTGTATGTATGTATGTATGTGTGTGTGTATATATATATTTTGCTAGTATATATATATGTGTATGTGTGCATGTGTGTATATATATATTGAAATAGTTTTACTGTCAAATAATGCAAAGAGTACGTGACACGTGTTTCGCCCTAATTCTGGGCTCATCAGGTGTACCCACTCACTGCAACCCCTCTCGGGAATCGAAACTCGGACGTCAGTGCTAGAGGCGAAGCCTCTCGCGTTGCACCACGGCGTGTGGTTCGTTTATTTGACAGTATGTAGATTGGGGTAATTACATTCAAGGCATTCGTAGTCTGAATCACAATCTGACTGTATGGGTGGTTACCTACCAGGTAACGCTTATGGTTGGTCAGCAAGTCGGCTAACATCCGCCACGGTGCCCTCTTTCAGTTGCGAGAAGCAGATCATAGAATGATTGAAATAGTTTTACTGTCAAATAATACAAAGAGTACGCAACACGTGTTTCGCCATAATTCTGGGCTCATCAGGTGTACACATTCACTGCACCCCCTCTCGGGAATCGAACCTCGGACGTCAGTGCTAGAGGCGAAGCCTCTTGCGTTGCGCCACAGCGTTTGGTTCGTTTATTTGACAGTATGTAGATCTGGGTGTATATATATATAGCAAAATACCCACGCTTGACAGCGGAGAAGTAGTGTGTTAAAGAAGTTATGAAAAAGAAAAGGGAACATATTAAAAATAACGTAACCTGATTGTCAATGTAATTGTTTTGTGACTGTTATGAGTTTTGCTATCATCAAGGATTTGATTATCATTATTTCTTTCAATCAGGTTCGTATTTGGAGGATGTGTTGTGTTCAAGTTACATTCCGTGTTTGTCAACCGTTGTAAAGATAACAGGTTTCATTCATCAATTCCTTTCTTACTGCATCAATAAACAGCTCGTCTTCCTGTTTATTTTAAACATTACACACTGCATGCACGGGTTTTTTTTACACTGTCTTCCTTTAGCTGGACATTGACTTTTTCCACCGTGTGCTTTGTTTCCGCAGTAGCTGCACTTATGAATATGCTTGTATGTGTCACTCGCTTCATATTCTTTTGCTGCCTTCTCAATTGTGTAATGCGTTTTTTGTTCAGCGCTCTTTGGAGCTGTTGCTTTTTGTCTGCGTACTGCATTCACACTCAGTTCACGTGAGCCGCTCGGAGTACATGCATCGAAGGTTCTCAGCTGTGCTTGTGCTATCTTGTGCGATGTCCACTGCTTTATTTAATGTTAGCTAAGACCCGGCACTTAAAAGTTTCTCTCGCAGTTTCGCTGAGTTTGTGCCAAACACCACCCTGACCATCTCATCTTCGTTTGCATAAGCACAGTCCTCCACCCGTGAATATTTAGCGGCAGAGTATTTCTATTGGATTGCCGTTGACGGATGGCCTTATATGGGCAGGCACTCAATTACGTGGGAGGCGTGACAATGAGGGACGCAACTCCGCCTCACACAGCGACCGAGCTGCAGGCTATGGCCGGTATATATGTACATAGGTAGGTTCCAGTTATGACCGTTACGCGTAGAATTTCGTAATGAAACCTCCCTAACTTTTCTAAGTAAGCTGTAAGGAATGAGCCTGCCAAATTTCAGCCTTCTACCTACATGGGAAGTTGGAGAATTAGTGATGAGTCAGTGAGTGAGTGAGTGAGTCAGTCAGTCAGTCAGTCAGTGAGGGCTTTGCCTTTTATTAGTATAGATGATCCGGTCCCAGGTTGATAATATCTTGTCTTTGAATCATGTTAGCCAAAGTAATGACTAACTAGGTCTGCTGAGCAATTTTGTACATAATTTTATTTTAAACAGGAGGTGATGTTAATTACTTAATAATGCCTAAGACAGAGGTTTCCAAGTTTTCTTGGTTTGTGATCCCATTTTGAGACCTCAGCTGTTTGAAATACTGACACTTAATATTAAGTACATTGTTTAATGGTGAGTTACAGTATTACACTACAGAACATTTAACTTAAATCAAACCACAATATGCTGGCACGGATAACCATGTAAATTATTTACAAAGTTTAGAACCTGAAATGGTTGTGCCTGCATATCACCCTGCAGCTTGTTAAAGTTTAGAGGTATAGTGGAGAAAGCACACCTCATCTCATAAGTTACCATCTTGCTTGGACCTGTACTTTGATTTTAGGTAAACCAGAGCACTAAATACAGCTTTGCACAATAAGTCCTTGAAAAGAGAACTAGAGGTTTTAATACAGTCTGTTAAAACACCAGTGAGATAGGAAATCTGTCTAGATTTAGTATTTTGTACTAACCAGGAGAGAATTCAATATGTACAGGCAATCAAACTATTAAGGGAAAGTAGGAAAAATATTATCATTTTACAGTGTTTTGAGCGTAGATACAAAAATTAAAACTGCTAAGTTTAAGTTTAATAGGCTGATTCTGAGCAGATGAGGCAAACTCTAAAATGGATAAACAGGGACTTTAAGTGTATAAACAGTCGAGGAGCAGTGGTACAGTTTCAAAAATGTTTTGTTTATAATGAAGGACAAGTTTGTTCTGAAATGTGGACGCAGTAAGGAATTAAAGAACACTCTGTTGTGAGTAAATAAGGAGATAAAAAGTAAGATACAAAGAAAAAAATAGCTGTATACTGCTTATAAAACTCAAAACTACAGTGCAAACCACTGAGCATATGAGAACATGAGATCAACCATTAAAATGGATATTAGGGAAGCTAAAAAGCAGTTAGAGAGTAATATTGTATAAAAGATGAAAGATAGTCCAAAGATATTATTCCAGTATTTAAATGGTAAAAGAAATCAAGGAAGAGGTGAAATTTATCAAAAAGGCTAACTAAAAACATACTGACAGTGAAATAGCAAAAGCTCTAAACTTGCAATTTTCTGAAAATTTCACACATGACCAACCAACAAGGACATGGACTTCTAAGGATATGCTTTGTGGTAAGGAAATTGTAGAGGGTGAAGTTCTGTGTAGATTACATAGGATGAAATGTAACAAATCACCTTTAAAAGATAATATTTATCCTTAAGGAAGTCAGTGAGTGCAGATATAAACCCTTGACTCATATATTTCAAAATCTATTATACACTGGTGAAATTCCCAAGGACTGAAAATATTATGGCATCATATAAAAAGGGTGATTGGGCAGATCCAACTAACTATAGTCCAGTAAGCTTAATTAAGGGTAAATTAATTAAATGAATTGTCAAAGGAAAGATTGATAATCACATGGCAAGAACAGAGTGGGCGTCAAACTAAAAGAAGTGGGAATTGGCTTAGAGAATGAGTTAAAGTGTGAGGAATGTTATCAAAATTATGTGATATTAAAAGTGGAATTCCTCATGGGTCAGTTCTGTTTTCTAATGTATACATGGCCTGAATAGGAATATAAATAACAAGATAGTTAAGCTTGTAGATGACATCAAACTAGAAGGAATGGCAGATAATCTATAAATCAGTTGAAACTTTATGGAGGGATTAGGGAAGAATGAAGGCTTGGGAAGATTTGTGGCAGATAAAATTTAATATAAGTAATTGTAAGATACTGAATGTGTTAGATTTAAGAGTACTTTTAATAAGAAGAACCTTGGAGACATAGTGGACTCCTAACTTAAATGTTAGGTTATATAGCAGGATGTGTAAAGTACAAGTCCAAGACACTTATTCTTAAACTTTATAGCACCAGTAAGACCTTAACCTAATAAATTATTACAGTGGATCAAGGTTCTTACTATAAAATGAGTTAATCAAAAACACACAGATGCAGTTGGCAACTTGTTGAGGTTAAATTTCATACAAACATTAGGATTATTTCTTCACACAGGGAACCAGAGTCATATGGAATAAATTACCAGGTGACTTTAAGGACCTTCAAAACTTGACTTGATGTAATTTTGGAGGAATTAGGTGGATAGAATGGGAAAGTTTTGCTGGGCTGAATGGCCTGTTCTTGTCAAATCTTTACTAATGCTCTAATAAAAAATCTAAATGAGTGTGATGCTATTTTTTGTCAATGAAAGTAAAAATGTATTTTTGAGTTTAAGAGACATATTTTCCTCAATTGAATTGTCTGAGTAGCATGACCAAACTTGAGGTTAGCTTTCATGTCTTCTGTTAATATTGAATCCCTCAACTCATTCACTTGAGATTATTTTGGAAAATCTTATGTCTACTTTGCTGCAGACAATAACATTTATGGGGTTTGGAGCTTAAAAGAGGTTTCTTTATCATAAAGTAAAATATACTGTATTCAGTATCCTATGAGAATTGGAATGTTCCTGCAAGTGTAATATACAATGTGCTTAGGTTTACAGAAAAGTCATCTTTCAACAAGTAAATGTAATACATCTGCAAACTCAAAATCTTCTCTCAAGACAATTGCTGTACCACTTTTACATTAAATGTGACGCACAAAATTAAAAAGGCATGTCCACTACAGAAAATACATCCCCACCCCAGTGCAAGACTGTCTGCTCTCCAAAGAATGGCAAACATAGCAACGTGTAACATCCAGGTTTTGTGACAAAATTTTGAGTCCTAACTAAATAGAAATAAGTTTATTTCTGGTATAAAATGTAGGATAGGCATGTGAAAGAAAAAATTTCATTGAAGACTGCCTATAAGCTTTTAGATAAATGTTTCTTAGTTTTTATCAATTTCAATTTAAAGTCAGGATATATTGTTATATTTATTTATAATTATTATCACTTCATTTTTACTTTTGTGTTGGAGATTTCATTACAGAATTGAGTTCATTTCTAATGGACACAGTATGTTTCAAGATAAAACTGGTCTCTGTAAATTGGCAATTTTTGACTTACTTTTTGTGAAGTTCACTGTCAACATTCAAAGAAAGCGAACCCCGTTAAGAAGAAAATACTGTGCAAACCAAGAAGACAAACAATGATGGCACTCAATGGAATTAAAAAGTGAGGAGGTCCTTATTGCAGAATGTATGATAGGGCAAGGTCAGATGTAGGTGGGGAGAGATGTCTTAATGTTATCACATATGACAAGGTACCTTGTGACAGGCACATGACAGGATGGAAATAGAAGTCAGACTCTTACCACAGATCTATCCCTGCATTCTGGTACCACAGGTGATTTGCATTGTACAATGATGTATACATAAAAACGATCTTAGCAAATTTAATCAATAAATAATACTAGCCAACCCACGGCGTAGTCTGCGCCGCATAATTATTTATTGATGGGTGAACACTTCCTGAAAGACACAGTTGTCCAAATGGGGTGGGTTTAAAGATACGACTGTGAGTGAATGAAAAGATGGAACTCTGGAAAGAGCAACATACACTTGTCTGTGACTGAAAACTGGTTTTGGAAGATACAGGCATATCTTTTTGAAAGTTTGGCCCTGTGCCTTATTGATAGTCATTGCAAAGGCCAATCTAACAGGAAATTGTCTGCGTGTAAAAGTAAAAGGCAAATTTGAATCTGATGGGGTCAGAAAAATCCGGGGAATAAGGACAGTTTGTGAGGTAGCAGCTGTGATAGTTTTACACTCCAGTACATTGTGGTGAATGCTGGTAAACAGAAAGTCTAGTGCCATTACAGAGACCTTTTGCTGGCATGAGGTTTCTGAGAAGCATGATGACTGAACCAATTTTAATTTTGAGTTTATGCGGAGGCATGCCAGTGGGAGTAAAACTGTTAAGAAATTCTTCGGGGAATGAAAGTTGATCTGCAGGATCATCTGTGACGACGGAGACAACAGTGGTGAAAGTTACTTCGTTGGTAGGGATAAGTCCTCGAGAGCGAGGGTGGACACAGGAGGAGGGTTAGAGTTGGCGGGAGAGGCTCTGTCATGCGTACCCCATGGTCGGGCGACTTGGTCGATTATATATATAGAAAAGCAGCCGGAACCGAAAAGAACAATGAAAAGTCAACGTGGCTCAGAGGTGCATGTGGACTGTAGCAGATACGAAAGCGACTGAGGCTGTGTTTGGTGAGGTGTTGCGTGCGGGCACATGAGCAGGCAGTGCGCATGCCTCGAGAGCGAGGGTGGACTTGGGAAGAGGGTTAGAGTTGGCGGGCGGGGCTCTGTTGTGCCTATCCCATGGTCTTAGAGTTGGTGGGCGGGGCTCTGTGAGTTGGCGGGCGTGACTCTGTCGTGCGTACCCCATGGTCGGGCGACTTAGTCAATTATATATATAGATTAGCATTTTGTTTTTAACAAATCCCTATTTGTTTACTATCTTATTAAGGAACAAAATGTATTTTTTTAAATACACACTTGGGCAGTGTAATGGGATCAAACCTTAGCTTCCAAAGTACAAACCACCCCGCCTTATCACGTCCCCCATAACACCATTTTGCAAGCCTTATTAAGCCACTGGTTGTAAATGTAACAATTGAACAAGCCAAATAATTCAATAATATGCAAAGAAAATACATTTTAGTAATATTTTAAGTAACAAAACTGTATACATTTATAAATTCTTAGTTATTAATTTCTTTAGATTGTGCTTCATGTATTATATTTCTTAGAAAGAAACATTTTTTTTGTTCTGTGATAAGTGCAAGGATTCTACAACAACTGCAAAATATAACTATAAAATATATAAACTAATCAGAAGAAACATGTCAAACCTTTTCAAAAATAACCACATAAATGATTGAGTAGCTGTAAAAGTCAATATTAAGTGGATTTACATTTTCACAGAAATGAGACGAAAAGAAGCAATCATGTAATTAAATTCTGAATCATTACAGGCACCATATTTTAATAACTTTGAACAGCCAGGCATGTAAACCAGTAGCTTGCTTGTGAAATACCATAGTATAAGATAATATTATGCATTTAGCTTTTGCGGCATATATAAAATGGTGTATTTTCAAATCAAGCCGATCATAACCTCACCTCCTCATCTAGAGGACAAGAAATAAGAAGATTTAATATGAAAGGGTGCATTCAGAGATGGCATTCTCTGGTACTGTGGCATTCAATAGGTCAGCAGATGTTCAGACAGCTGGTATTACTTTCCCATAACTGATAATGCTGACTATTCTTTCCTCTACTACCAACAAGTAGAAACAAGTTTCACAGGGGTGTTGCAGCCAATAGAGAAACAGAAATATTGTGAGTGATCATGCAGCACCTTTCAGTCCCAGAGAAATCACACTTTCAAACAGCTTTCAAATATGAAAGAAGCACACTCTCCAATTATTAATGTTTACCAGTGCAGGAAAAGCTGCAGACAGGCGTGCAAGGCACCTATCACATGTTGTTTGGAGTCTTTAAGGTCGGATCACTTGAAAGCTATCCTGTTCTCACCACCTAATGCTCTGTTCCTGTTACTACTCCTGTCCCTCTTCAGGTGAAAACTCCTGAGGATGACGTCTTTGAGTCCTATTAATCTGAAGATGAATCAATTAAGAAAAGCAGGCAAGTAAGAAGTTGTAAACTTTGCTGCATACTCGAATAAAAGCTTCATAAACAGAACAAAGCCCAAACATTGCTCATGTAAGTGCCAGAATAAAGTTGTCTTTCCCAATTCCCTCCTGCCACCCTTTTTGCCCATAAGGGATAGCTTACTTACCTATAAAACTTTGGCCTGATTGTGAAACATTTAGTGGTTGGTATCATTAAATTAACAGAACTAAGTTGGAGTTCCCAGAATATTGTACTATTAAGTAGAAGTTTCAAGAAGATTCTAGTAGTATAATGTTCTGCTTAGGAGTTTCTATTTTAGCACTTTTTGATGAAAGAGTTTCAGAAGAAATAAAGGAAAAGACAATGTATATTCTGCAGTAGGTTCTATTACCAGACATTCATCATCTTACACTGATAAATGAATATGAGTTGGAGGACCTGGTAGCAGTAAGAAAAACATCCTTTCTTTGATATCCTTATGAAAAAGTCAAAGAAAGGTCTCAGTCATTTCTCAAGAAACCACCAGAACATGCATTCATTTATTCTACTACTTATCCAAGACCGGGGCAACAGTCTTAGCAGTGAGGGTGACATGTCTCTTTTCCGAGCTACACTTTCCAACTCATACAGTGGGACTCCAAGGCGTTGCCAGTTCATCTGAAAGTATATTTCAGGAACTGCTACCTTAATGTAGTGGTGAGGTTTGTGTGCACCCTGTGGGAACTATGTTGTTCAGAGTAGAAGCTCCTGGTAGGGTCTCCTAAGACAAACTGGTCCCAGGTAGGAGGTCATACAAAGAACGATTCACAGCCCTAATAATGAAGTAATACAAATATAAAGGGAGTGAGTGCCTGGTGACCAGGCCTGCCATGTGGCCAGGTCAGGGACAGCGTGAATTCGGACATGGGTCTGCCATCCTTTGGGTCCCCCACCAGCAGGAAGAAATAGGCGCTGGATGTAATGTGACCTGGATGGCAGTCAAAGGCAATGGTCTTAACAGACTGGAATCCAGATACATAAATTGACTCTGGGGACATGGAATATCTCCTGTCTTGAAGGTAAAGAGTCATTGATGGTGGTTGAGGCAGAACACTACCAACTAGATATAGCTGGATTTATATTCACCCATTTGCTTGGTTTTGGAACTAAACCTCTCAAAAAAAGCTTGGACTCTCATTTAACCTGGAGCTGCACAGAGAGAAAGGTGTCAGGCCAAATTAGGCTTTTTATTGAGATCAAAGCTGGGGATCCCACAATTGTACTTAGTACATCACCTTAGGCCAAAGACTTACATAACAGTGGACAGATAATCCAATCTTTATTGAATTTTGTGAACTGTCAGCACACATGACAGTGGTAAACAACACAGTTGAAAGATGAATAAGTCTCATCAAGAAGTACAATGACACACTGAAAAGAGACAAGGAACAAAAAAAAAAAAAACAATGTTCTACTTTTCAATTCACATTACATAAAAATTGCCAAATGCAGTGAATATAAAATGCAATTTTTCATTAAAATTGTGTGTGTTTGCTATAAATATGATAAAAATGCAACTAGCCTTGTGGAGAACTTGAATGTCTCTACTTTGAATAGCTTGTTTTATTCTCTCCATCAGAAACTAGAATACATTAAGATCGAACGTCTAAGGAGCATACCATGTTAAAACTGAAAAATCTGTTATATTCAAGGAATTTCTCTAGGACTTTCTTGCCTTACAGCATATTCACCATAAATAGATAAATGGTAAGGGGTACATTGCTGCCATAAACAGTCACTGTACAGTATTAAATTTCCAGTGACATTAAATATTGGTTTACTTATATCAAGTTACCCAATGTGTGCAGCAAAAACATATCCAGCATCATTATGCTGTCACCACTAATCTGTTTGTCATCAACCAGAAGTATGGATGTTAAATCAAAGTGATTATTCTCATTAGCAGGGATGAACATTCATTAGACATATCCAATGATCCTTTACCTAGTAATTGTGTCCCCAAGTGGACTGTAAAAGTGGAAATCACTCATGTGGCATGACAAACAATGAAAAGAAGTGGTTTTCAATACACATCTCTTATAGTGTTACAAATGGGGTTTCTTTTTAATTTTTTCTGGGCCTTTCTTGAGATATAAAAGTTGTCTATGCATTGTTTCTGGATTTTTAATGCTCATTTAACTCTTTAGTAATTTTATTGATTGAAGCCTGTGTTTAGAAGTTGACTTTTATTTAACATCTTTGTCCAACCATTGTTGTTTTGACAATGTGTGCCACCATTTTGTGAATTCCATTATGATTATAAGCGTCCTTGTTTTTAGTGATGTAGCTTCTAGGGTTATGAAATCATATTGGGGGGATCAGTTAAAAGAGTTAAAAGGCCATCTTCGATGGCCATTTTGAATGCAAGACTGAACAAAATATAGCGACTTCAGATTCTTTTGATATTTGATTAATGATTCCAGAATCAACCTCTGCTTTCTGACTTTTCTAACTTGGTTTTGGTACATGCGCTACTACTGTGCTGAATTTTTAGTTTACTGACTAAAGCTTTTATGTTAGTCTACAAGTCATATTAGTCACCATTGACTCCTATTAACCATTGGTTTCTGCCCAAAAGATTAAAGCTTGTTTAATACTTCATTGGTGCTACCACATTCTCTATATAAAAGTGAACTTACCAGTGAGACAAATGGCATCCCATACCACTTATAACTTTTTTTATTCTTGAAAAGTCTACGTCAATCAGGTCTTTATACACAAAACAGACAAGTTTTAAGACAAATGTAAAACAACACTTTAGTGATTGATTCACTTCATAGCATAATTTTTTTCCCCAAACACAACTTCCACTTCAGTCTAAGACTAAATGATCTAATATTATTTCCGACTACAAGTATTTGGAATTACATAACTCACAGAAGTGCAAAATTTAGTTTAATGCAAAGTAACTACAAACATTTTATACAAAGATCATAAAGACTACAAAGAAGCACAGATATATCATTAAATGTTTTGTTTAAAGGAATGAATACAGTATGCAAATGCACAGGGTCCTGAATGTCAGATTTGTTTTTTGTGGTTACCTTAAAACAAACCCGCCAATAATTAATTCCACAGTATAGAACAATGCCAAATAGCAGGTGGCTATACATCATCTAATCAGAAGGACAAAAACAATGAGTTATAAAAAACAGAATACAGAGCACCAGTGGCTCACTAGCGCTGCGGCACCGTGTAGTTAAAGTTCTATCTGTATAATATAATAAACATACTTTGCTGCATTTCATCTTAAAAATGATATCGTCATCATATGTAAATATGTGCTTTATAAAGTGGCTCAGGTTGTGCAATATTATAACTGTAGTGCAAGTTTACATTGAGGTGATTGTGCTAATAAGTACAAACAGTTCTACAAGGAGCACTTGATGGACCGATTTAAGTGCATTTAGAGTTCTTGGGATGAAACTGTTTCTGAACCGCGACGTCAGTACAAGAAAGGTTCTGAAGCGTTTGTCATATGAGAGCAGTTCAACAGACAGCATGGCTGAGGCAGCGTGTGCTTGATGCTGTATACCGATAATTCTCTTTGCTGTGATTCACACTCAAATACAGTGATATAAATACTCCAAGTGGTGCAGTTAGAGTAATATGGAAAAAGATGATCCGATGTGGGATCCGAGGTGCAGTGAGAGTAACAACGCTAAAGCAGTTATGGTATTTGGAATAGTTTGACCATTCTGTGGAACATTATATTGTTACAGGTTAATTACAATCAGATGCATTAAACTAATAAACAATATGCAGCTAATTTCAGTGTATTTATAAAGCCGTGTCAGGGATGTGGATCTAAAAAAGAAAGGATAACCACACAGGAACAGTAGAACTGCTTTGACGCTGGGTGGCACCAGTCTGTAAAACCAAGCAGAGAACTTGCGTACGACAGGGTATGAGCTACCATGGAAATGTGCGTGGCTTTATGCCAAGTTTAGGTTTTATACATCGCGATTTGAACGTGGAAACGTTTTTGTGCATATGCACAATTTATACATTAGGCCCCAGGACTCTAAACACTTGGACCGTCATCCTTTCCAGAGACATCATGAACCAAAGGCAACTGACTAAATAAGATGGAGTCACCAGAGACACTAATGTTGCTGCCAAGGTAAGTAAACCTCTAGATATGGTCAGCAAAGGCCTGGATCCAGTTTTTTTATCAAAGACACTCACAAGCCCATACACTCAGACTCCTCACTCACTCTCTTGAGAGCCCCCATCAGAGCCTCCATTGACTCTGCAAAAACCACAGTATTGTCGGCAAAGTCAAGATCTGTGAATCTCTCTTCATCATCAGATGCCGCACAACTGCTGGACCCCATGACCATGCCCAACACCCAGTCCATGCAAGCATTGAACAGAGAAGAAGATACTCCTGACAAACCCCAGAATCAACTGGGAAAAAACACAGAGGTTCTGCTTCCACCCTGCACAGCATTCACAGCACCAGTGTACAGGCAATCCATGATATCCAGCAACTTTAAGGGGATCCTGCAAAGTCTAAGGATGTCCCACAGGGCAGCTTGATCAACTGAGTTGAATGCTTTGTGAAAATCGACAAAGGCTAGAAACTCTGAGAACCCTGAGTGCCAGGATGCGGTTGATGGTTGGCCTCTTAGGTGTAAAACCAGACTGCTCCAGTCACTGACAGGTGAACACTTGATCAATGGTCCTATTGAGGATGACTCTAGCAAAAACCTTTCCCGGCACCGAGAGCAGTGTTATCCCCCTGTAGTTGCTGCAATCTAGGCGATCACTCTTTCCTTTCTAGATAGGGATGACAAGTCCCATTTTCCATTCAGTTGAGATGATGCCAGTCTCCCAAATGGAAGCAAAGTTTGCTTGCAATGCCAGGAGGACAGCCTTACCACCAGCCTGGAGAGGTTCACCGCAGATACCACAGATCCCTGTAGCTTTCCCTACCCTCAGCTAGTTCACCTCCTTTGCAATCTCAATAAGATTGGCTGGTTCACAGATAATTGGAGGATCAAGAACCATGGACCCAGATCTATCCAGCATCCTAGCCAAAGGATCAGCTTTAAACAGCTGCTCAAACTAGCGAGCCCATCTGGTCACAACTGCAGTGTTATTCGTAAGGATCATTCCATCAGTTGCCCTGACTGCAACTCTCTAGGGAAAAGATTTGGATGTGCTTAATACTTTGATTCCTCTGTTAGCAGGCCATGGGTCACTAAACCACAGATGGTGTGTCACTTACTCACAGATTCCTCTAACAAACGCCTTCTTATTTGAGGAGCCATTACAGCTGTCCTTCTCAGTTCCCAGTACAGACTGGAGTTGCCATCAAATCATGTGCTGCGACTGCTCTTGATGTAATCCAAGGTGCTCTTTGAGATGAAACACCTCCTTCTGGGAACACTGGTAACACCAACACAACCCTCAGCAACATTCAATGTCTTGTCACATCACATTTGGATCAGCAGTCACACACAAGTCTATATGCTCCTTACACAAACTGCGTGCAAACTCATTAGAAGCAGCATGATCTAGAAGTCTGGCCAGGTCCAGCCTCATTTTCCTAGTAGTTGGTAGCCTACTGGACGTAAGCTGGATCTTCAGAGTGGCAACAAGAAGTCTTGTCAAAATTCAGAAAATGGGCACTTCTGTAGACCCTGAAGCTTTGTAACAGTCTCCAGCGTCTGCCCAAGGGGACATAATTGATCTCTTTCACTGCACCACCAGTATTGGAATACCATGTCCAACGATTTGGCACAGGGCACTAGAACCAGGATCCAGTGAACCGCAACCCCTGACCTCTAAGTCAAGGAACATGGAGTCACTATCACTATGGTTGCCAGACCCAAGAGGACCAACACAATCCTCATAGCTGGCCCTGTCAGTGCCAGTGGTCGCAGTGATGTCATGCATGACCAGAGGTGTGTCACCTCACGGACACCCATCAACCACCGAGCAAAGTTGCAAATAAAATTCATAACAAATCCTAAAAAAAAAAAAAAAATCACCCAAAATGAATCTTTACTTACATTTTCTGTTTCAGCTGAATGGTCAGAAAACACCATCAATCCCTTATCTAATCCACTCAAGGTTGAGGGGAAGAGTCTATCTTGGTGGTATCAGTCACAAGAGTAGCCATGGCCTGGGAGTTACTACAAAGCCAGAGACACTCACACCTACTCATACCTATAACAATTTAGAGTTGTCAGTTAACTCAGTAGCAGTACTTCAAAAAAGGCCAAACAACAAGAAAGAATATTCCAACATTTCCCATTTCCTTGGATATGTGAGAGAGCAGTACTAATCTTCAAACCTCCAAATGTTGTTAATACAATCTCAATACATTAAATTTATGAAAATAGACTCAGATTTAAATAATATCCAATTCAATTAATTTGAAAATAGAAATGTCTTCGCTATGGTTATGAACGGCAGAAAAACTGTGCAATGTTCTGCACATCCAAAAATATTCAGAAGTCTTTGGGAGTAAGAAAGACAACTACATCTATGTCTGTCTATGTACTGTATGTACATTAAGCAAAACATGAACGTCACTGGTAGGACACAGCTCTTCCTATGTGTTTGTACTATATGCAGCAACTGCTCATCATCTGTTCAGAAGTCAGTATAAGCCAAAAAGCACAAGATCCAGGGATAAACTAGTCATGTGCCTATGCCTAAGCATCACTGTGCGCAGGTCACTGGCTTAGACAAAGAACAAATTACAAAGCACATATTGTTTCATTTAAATGTCTCTGAATCTTTTATGTTTCTTATTGAGTGCCCAAAAAAATGGAAAAAAGAAGAACTTGACTGAGGTCACAAAGCACATGCTCTGTTTTCTTCCAAGATAATTTTCACCGTGCAAGCATGAATACAAACTTTAATCTGACTCCACAGTTTTATAGGCAGCAGTGTGGACTTTTCTAGAAGGAGACTGCAAGCATTTATCTCACTGCACACCACTTTATTTCCTTTCTGCAAGATATCCTAAAATATCTGTTTAAAGAGAAAAAAGAAGCTACATAACAGGTAAGAATTCATTCCTAATATAAATTGTCTTTTTTTTGCTTTGGTAGTAAAATTGTCCATCAGACATGCAACGTAGTTTTAATGCATATACAAAGCGTGTGGCAAGTAGCTCAGATCACTAATTATATATGCGCACACACACACACACATATTTTGATAAAAAAAATACATAAAATTGCATATGCATGCAGCAAATATTTCACTATTGTGGCATGATGTGTTTTTATTTTTAAAAATCATTTATAAATACTCTTTTTTATTTTTAAAATCACATATTTGCTATGGCTAAAACAAACAAAATGATGATTATACTCCAATATACCCCTTTATTGTATTTTATAAATTTACACCACTATAAAATGGTGAGTATTTACTTCAAATATATATTTCTATTTTAGGTTTCAGGCAACAACATCACAGTAAGTAAATAAATGGGGATGAAACATGAAGTAAACCCTGTGATATGCATATTAGTTTTGGATTTCTGAAAAACACCTGTAATCGACTGTATGTGCTCATTTTTAATTAATGTAAGCGAGAAGTGTTGATTTAAAAATGTGGATGAAGGTGCTCATAGATTTTCAAAGAAATAGAACTAAAACATATGAATGGCTAAAGAATATTTTCCGCTGTAAATTGCCATATAAAGAGTCTCTCTCTCACTCAAGTGTCACTAAGGCAGATCCCATCAAAAAGTGGAATACCCATAAAAAAAAACTTCCAGTTGTAACATTACTAGCAAATAGCAGTTCTGAGCTACTAATAGACATTTGTCATAAATTCATTAATTGAAATAACTTTAGCTCCACCCATATTATAAACCAACTATTTTTCCATATAGTCAGAAAACATCATAATCATCAGCTTATCCTCCCCAAAGGAAACAGTCGGCATATTTATAAACAAATTAATACATGCAAATATAAATGTAATGGTTAAAATGTGACTATCTATCATTGCTCAAATGTATGTCCTTATGCTAAATCTTTTCTCTATCCATTCCACTAAGATTCTCTCATTCTCTTAAGTATTTTTTTCATGAGAGGCACACATTCAGTATCAAACCAAACAATAAAATACTAATGTGCAACAAAGGTTCAGTTTGGACCCTGTGCTAAGTTTAGCTCATTCTTTGATTTGATTAGACCCAGAGTGAGTAAGTTGCACTGGCTGACAACCTGAATGATGTTAGAGATTATTGCTGATGAGTACAGGGTCACAGGATTGGTGAAGCAAAGATTAGGTTTGAAAAGTTAGTTTTAAATGTAAAGGGGCTAGAGAAAAAATGTAGTTCTTCAAGAGTAAGCAAGTACTTGAATGGAAAAGTATGTGTAAAACATTATTTGATAGTAGGATATCTTTTGTTTAGGGGCATGAGAAATAGTCTGAGGATGCATGTACAAAAAAAAAACTTGGAATTTTGTAGCACTGTGGAAAAAAAAATGGGATAAAAATAGTTAAGAGAAACACAAGTCTTAAGCAGTAGTTCCTGAAAATAAAAGGTTGCAATTTAGTTGAGAATGATAGAAAGATAAAATAGCAGGACCAGCTGGACCCTCACAAGAAAACTTTACATACAAATACATTTAGATTTTGACAGACAAAGAAACTAAAGGGGGAAAAAATCAATACAATCAGTTCACTTGACGAACAAAACAAGTTTCTTAAGTGTAGTGAGGAGACCCCATTAGTAGATGTGGGAAACTGAGCTGTTTCAGAGAAACTACTTAAAGTGACAACATGAACCAAATGTGCATGGATAAACTTATAATGGAGGAAAATTCCTTTAAACTTTCAAAGCCTGCATGGCATTTGAGGCATGGTTTATGATAAATTTGTGAGGTACTTTATTTCATTGGGATAAGAATGATAAAAATATATTTTTGATGTTTAACAGAAGGAGATGAAGATAAATAGATGGACAGACAGATAGATAGATAGATAAATATTTGTCCACAGGACAAAATAAATGTATCTCCATAGCTCTGAATTGCAATCTAATTATTTGGTTGGTCACCTACCAGGTAATGCTTGTGGTTGATCGACAAAAAACTGCCACACCCTCTCAGCGAGAAGCAGATCATACACATGTTATAGAGTACCTGTCAAATGATACAGACTACACAACGTGTTTTGCCCTGATGAGCCCAAATCAGGGCAAAACACATGTTGTGTACTCTTTTTATTATTTGACAGGTGCTCTATTTATTTTTTTATAACATTTTATTCATTTTATTAAAATCAGATAACATTCCATATATGCAAGTCAAGTTTAACAAAACTAGGTTTGAAACAAATCAACCCCCACCCGAAAAATATCGATTTGCTTGGATATAAATTATGTACAGTTCATGTCTCCTAATAAAAGTGGGTTAAGATGCCATCTGCGGGATAAATATGTGGAATATCGTAATTTCAGCTCCAGGATCAGAGGAGCATGGTCGGAGATAACAATAGTGTCATACTTACAAGATTTAATCATAGGCAAAAAATTATTATCTATAAAAAAATAATCCATTCTTGAGTAGCAGTCATACACTGGTGAGTAGAAGGAATATGCTCTTGAGTATGGGTTTAGAAATCTCCAGGGGTCTGATAAGTTGTGATCTGTCACAAACTGTGTAATTGTTTTTGCAGTGTTAGATGTCATCGCCCTTGTGACAGGAGACCACTTGTTATGGATTTAAAACATAATTAAAGTCCCCAGCCATTATAATTTTATGAGTGTTCACATTGGGAATGGATGCAAATACGTTTTGAATGAAGTCCCTATCATCCACATTGGGTGCGTAGATATTTATCAAAGTCACTTTACAGTTAAATAAATTACCCATGACGATCGCATATCTCCCTTCAGGATCAGATACTATATCTGTTACTACAAATGTTATTGTTCTATGTACAAGAATTCCCACACATTGTTTCTTTGTAAAGATGGAATGCAAAATTAGGCCAGTCCAGTCTCTGTGCATCCGAAACTGATCCTTGCTTAATAAGTGGTTCTCCTGTAAAAAATACTGTTTTAGCTTTTAGACCTGTTCGGTGAGAAAATACTGTACTTTCTTTCTCTTTAATTCCTGATTCAGCCCTTTAACATTCCAGCTCACAAAGTTAACTGTTTGGTCATGAATATATTGTTTCTGAATGTTTGCTGTCATTTTATAGTCTTAACTTAAAATAAGACAGCTTTGACCTTAATTTCCAGTTTTCCCAGGAGTTATTGCCATGTTACATTAGCACTTATAATTACTGTATAAGGATTAAAAGGATAGATTAGAAAGAGCTTGCTCTCTCCATCCCTGGCCACCAATGTTGCCTCTCCACTTGAGGCTAGAGCACACTTCACAAAGTCCCAGTCCTCTGACATACCTAGAGAAGGAACATGTCCAAAACAAAACAAGCACAACAGCAGCATTTCAGTCTTACCTGTGCTCTATGGATGAAGTGGCAAGCCCAGTTGAAGTCAACGTATCTGGCTCATGAGGGGTGGTTGACAACGTGGAAGGTAAGGCCATTTTCAGTTTCAATGAATCTTCTGGAATCAACGAGCTATCCTGGCCCGATTCGCTTGTACAATCGCTCTCATTTTCGCTCTCTACTGAAGATGATACAGTAGCGTGAGGTCCCAGGAAATCTGTGCTTTCACCTATCTGTTACAGGTCAGTTTCTGAAAGGCTGTACCTTGAACTTGGACATGCCTGTGTAGGCTTGGATGAAGCTTTAGCTGTCTATTCTGTTTTTTCTGAACCCTATTTCTGCCAGTCATGTTAATATATTCTTGCATATACTGTAATTGAGCCTCCTTGGCTTGAGTAAATACAGGATACCTCGGGAAGATAAAAGAAAAAAAGAGAAAAAGAACACAGCTGCTAACAGAGTTCCACTTCAGACGTTCATCTCCCATAACTGATGAGACCAACCATACACATATTGTGAATGGATTGGACAGACATAAAAAGATGTTTGGGGGCAGCCGCCTGTATACTTGAATTAGGCTGCCAAAGATGAAGGTTTGGTACCATGAACAATAGGTCTCAACAGAATTTAAACAAACAATAGAACAAAATGACAGGCAAACATGGTGGTTTTAAAGCTGGACAGGGGAAGTGATGTCATTGGGGCCGGAATCGGAAGTGTTGTCATCAGGCCCAGAACCAGAAGTGACATCATTGAGTTTGGAACTGGAAGTGATGTACCCAAGTCCAGGTGAAATTGTTTGGTCTGCTGATGAAAATGAGGAAGGATCAGTAAATTCTTCCATCCCCTGGTCTGGCACGGAATTATCCCTTTGAAAACCCTTCAGCTGCCTCCCATACACGTGTGTGACATGGCCCCCCCTCAGCCCAGACCCACTGGGTCGGGCATTCCTGACCGAGAAGTCGTGAACCTGAGAAATCGGTGTTGGGGTTTCAAGAGCCCTGTTGGTGAATGATTGAAAACGTATACAGCTACAGATCTAAAAACTACCTCATGACTGGACGGTTTGATTTCTTGGGTAAGACCATCCACTGTAAAAGTGCATGATCAGCAACCAAGGTGAACTTACGACCCTGGACAAACCCTAGGGTTGTCGTCCATATAAAAATTCAAAAGGTGAGATCCCCGTGGAGGCTTTTGGGACTTCCCTATAAGCACAAATGACGAGGGGGATGAGCTGATCCCAGTTCCTCGCATCTTTGTTGACCACCTTGCAAAGCATCTAATTGAACTTCTGATTACACCTTTTACTGTCTTCAAATTAGAACCTTTGTCAAGCAGAACCTGCCTGATTTCCCTCATCTCGCACCTTCCTCTATGCTGGAAAAAATATTGCTCAGTTTGGAGGACTCAGACAGCATTTCTGCAATACAAAAAATTATTTTACAGTCCCTCCCTTTCAAAGATTCAAGAGGACAATGGGAAAAAGATCTATCACTATAACATATCAGAAAAGGAGTGGAAGGTAGCAATGCAGAGAATTCACTCAAGCTCCATATGCGCAAAACATACAATTATTCAACTTAAAATTATATATCGAGCACATCTGTCTCGCTTAAAACTGTCCAAAATGTTTCCAGGGCAAGATCCAACCTGCGAACGCTGCAACCAAGTCCCAGCCTCACTGGGGTCACATGTTTTGGGCCTGCATCAAATTAACACCATTCTGGACAAAGTTTTTTAAGTGCCTTTCAGACAGCCTTGGTGTCACAATCCCTCCTAACCCATTAACAGCTGTGTTTGGTGTTCTTCCAGATGGTCTTAAAGCAGAGAAGGACAAAAAAAACTGATTGTCTTTACTACACTATTGGCATGCAGACTTATTTTGCTAAACTGGAAGAATCCTAACTCTCCTCTTTCAGTCAGTGGGTAACTGATGTTTTATACTATTTGAAATTGGAAAAAATTAAATTCTCAGTTAGAGGATCTGTGCAGAACTTTTTCAAAACCTGGCAGGATCTATTCAATAATATTTTAGAATAAGCTCTTAAAGCACCGAGGAAATAATTCTCTTCACATTTCTTTTTTTTTTCTTATCTGCCTATGAAACTCATCAATTTATGTATTTTGACCAGCTTTAAGTTTTATTCTGTTGGCCATGCTCTCTTTTTTAGGGGTTGGGGTTGATTTGTTTTCAATCCTATTTTTTTGTAAAAACTGATCTATCTGTATGGAATGATTACAATAAAATCAATAAAATTAAAAAAAAAAAACAAAACTCTCTACTAGACCATCGGTTTGAGGATGATATACAGAGGTCTTTAAATGCTTTACTTTAAGTACTTTGGCAGCTTCCCTGAACGTCGGCGAGGTAAAGGGCATCCCTTGTTCCTTCAGGACTTCTTCAGGGATGTAGACGCAAAGACCCCTACTGATCCCTGTACGATGGCTTTGGAAGTACCAGAGCACAAAGGAACAGCTTTGGGATATCGGATAGCATAATCTACCAGGACCAGTATGTACTTGTATCCTCCAGCCGAGGCCTCTAGGGGGTCCTACTAAGTCAACCCCGATACTCTGAAATGGAATGCCAATTAGGGGAATCGGAACTAGGGGATCACAGTAACTGCTGGGAATTTGCCACAGTTGACACACCGGAGAGGATGTGCAAAAGCGACGAACCTCCTTGTGTATTTCTGGTCAATAAAAATTGAGCTTGATATGCTCTAAGGTTTTTTCGGTGCCCAGATGGATACCCAGGAGGTGGGTGTGTACAAGTTCACAAACGTGCTTCTGGTTGGTTCGTGGGACTAACAGCAGCGACCTTACCTCCCTTTTCTGTTCTATTACCTGATAAAGAAGGTGTTTATTTAAAACAAAGTGAGGGCCCTGTGGTATAGGATGTTCACTGCGATGGCCATTGACCAGAACTACTGCATTTTTAGCAAATTTTAAGGAAATGTCATTCCACTTGTTCCCTTTTAAACGAAGCCAGCATCTGCCTAAATTGAAAACGCATCCGCAGTATCCTCAAAGGATGTGGTTTCATCCTGTTATGTCGCAGCCTCAGATAATGACATCAAGTAGTGCGACGATCCAGGAATCACCAAATTACCCCGAAGAGTTGCATCTTCACTCCCACCCAGCTCTATACACGCTGTGGAAGCAGTATGGGACGTACCTTCTCCATCCATAATTATCAGACTAATCTTGCCCGAGTATCACTGCAAAGAGTGGATTTTGGAGGACTACTACCGTTAGTTTCTTTAGCAATCCTTCATATGAGCGAGTATCTCCATGAACACAGATCAGACTACCTTCAGCGCTTGCTCCAAGTGGTGATGACAGAGCTCAGGATTAGGGACGTACACTGGTAGGGTTTCATACTGAGACTGCTCATTTATTCCACATTGTGAATCTTTCCGCTGTTTATCAATAGTCTCTATGAGATTCGTCATATTTTTAAATGATTGTCCCCAGGCCAGCTGGCAATATACACACATATATATATATATACATATACAGGGTGGTGCAGATCTAATTATGCAGAGCAAGATTGTCTGGATGATTTTGATTTCTGCAGGGACGATTCCATTTCGGCGCGAAAACAATTCTTCATGTCGTCAGTTCGCACACTTCTCGATGGTCCAGGATTTTTTGGGTGATTTTCTATGTAATAAACATAATAAGTTATAGCATAATGAAAATTGCATAATTAGATCAGGACCACCCTATATATACTGTATATATGTATATGCCTTTCAGACAGCCTTGGTGTCACAATCCCTCCTAACCCATTAACAGCTGTGTTTGGTGTACTTCCAGATGGGCTTAAAGTGGAAGCAGAGAAGGACAAACAAACGGTAATTGCCTTTACTATACTACTGGCACGCAGACTTATCTTGCTCAACTGGAAGAATTCTAACTCTCCTCTTTTAAGTCAGTGGGTAATTGATGTTATATGCTATTTGAAATTGGAAAAAATCTAATTCTCACTTAGAAGATCTGTACAGAACTTTTTCAAAACCAGGCAGGATCTAATCAATAACATTTTAGAATAATCTTTTAAAGCACTGAGGAAGCTGATTCTCACCCCTTTTCTTTTTCTTCTCCATTTATCTTTATTCACTTATTAATTTGTCTATTTACGTATTTTTTACTAGCTTTAAGTTTTACTCTGCAGGCCATGCTCTCTTTCTCAGGGGTAGGGGTTGATTTCTTTTTGATCCTATTTTTGTAAAAACTAATCTATTTGTATGGAATGTTGTGTGATTTCAATAAAATCAATAACATAAAAAAAAAGAACAAAGAGAAAATGAGGCAAGACTGTTCCTTGTGGTGCTCCAGTGTTGCTCACATTAGTATCAAGTCTTTGAGTCTTGCACACTGCAGGCTGCCTGATATATAGTCCATTATCAAGGGCACCATAGAGAAATCAAAAAACAAAATCAGATTCATGTGCTATTGTTACTTGTTGGATGTATAGCTGTTTGCAATTCAAATTTCTGACACCTAACATTTTTAGAAGTACACCCCAATGGAGATTCTGTGCTGGAATCTCATGCTAAAATTTTTGGCTGCATCCAAACATGACAGATGGTGAATCATAGTGTTACTTTGCCAAAAATTTACAGTGTTAGTGCTTGAAGTGGGTCAGTTGTACCGTTACTCCATACCGTTACATCTCGATTTTGTAGTTTGAGATACCGGGAGTTTTTCGTGCATACCAGCTGTGTTTGTAGTAGGTTAGTACTCACAATATGCAACAATCCTCACAATCTTATGGTTCTGTAATGCAACAGTTCTTAATCAGTTAGTAATGTAATGAGATGTGTGTCAACGGCACCCGGGCACAGACAGGCAGACATCTTGTTTTGCACAAACCACCACACGTTTATTTACACTATTTACAAATTATGGTCACAAAGACCCAGAACAATGGTCACAAAGACCCAATCCACACCGTGCACAGTACCCCAGTCAGTCAATAATCCTGGCCACAATGCCTTTCTTCGGGCCGCCTCCACTCTCCACTGCTTCGTCCTCCTTCCACCCGACTCCAGCTCTGAATGAAGGGAGACGGCCCCTTTATAGCTGACCCGGACGAGCACCTGGTGTTCCCGGCAGTCCTGGCCACGCCCCAGCGTGGCGGAAGTGCCGGCTGTCCTCCCGGCTGCTCTCCGGGCGGCGTTATAAATCTTCCCCCCAGCACTTCCTGGTGTGGCAGGAGTGCTGGGGAAACAAGTCCCCAAGGCATTGGGCCTCCTGGCGGTGACCACGGGCTCCTACAGGAAAGGCTTCCATGCCCTTGACCCGTGGTCCCCAAAGCAACCCGAAGGCGAACCCACGTGATCCAGGCAGGGCTCTGACCCTCTTCCGTCCCTCCTGGCGTCCCGGCCGGGTCATGGCCCCTGGCATCCCTGACAGTGCCCCACAGCCAGCGAAGACCACTCGTGGGAAAGAGCGACCCGTCCCGCGAGGGCAGCAGAGTCCCGAAACGGGTCCTACCTGAGGATAGCCGGGGTCCGGCCCCGCACTCCTAGCAGGGACAGGGGCGGAGACACAATCTGAGCACCAACCCATGGTGCATCCCTGTGCCTTGCACAGGTTGTGCTCCCCCCTTTTACCGGCACCCCGGGGCCTCCTCGATCGGCACCCCTCCGAGACCTCCAGCGCCCTTTGTTCCGAGCCACTCGTTCCCCGTAGGCTCCTCCAGCTGTGAGCGCAGCTGCGACGGCAGAGAGATCATTCCGCTGACGGCCCGACATCAGAGGGCTGTTCCGCCACGAAGGGTTCCTTCAGCCCGCCGGGTCCGTCCCTACAAAGAGAACACAGGGGCAGAACCGCTGCCAAAGCACCCAGCTCGTGCCATGCACGGCAGCGTTCCCCTCCAATCACCCGGCACTTGCCTGATCGGCACCCTCTCCGCGCTTCCGTGTCCTCTCGATGATGGAGTCGCCGGCACCGCCTGCTCTCTCTCTGCCTGCCTCAGGGATTCCCTCTGCTCCCCCAGAGGGCAGCCAGCCATACGCGTGCACCCAGCAACGCGTCTCACTATATTGGAGGAAGCAGCACCCAGCCGCTTAATCCTCCCTTCACTCTTGGACGCCTTGACGGTACGCGACTTTGTATTAACAAACACAAGCCCCTTTCCCGTCTGCGTCCCTACAGTACAGCGCGAGGCCGCAGCCAACTCGGGCGGGCGCTAGGACCCGGGCACTAAGCAGCCCGTGTCCATTCTGCGTCCTCTCGGACTCCCCTCGCCAGCGATACAGCCATTAGCACCGCACTATTTGTCGGAGGGCTGCTTACTCGAAACTGCTCATCGTTATCACAGCCATTTCGGCAGACCCTCCCAGTTGCTGCACGGAGTCGGCTGTACTCACCAAATCCGCCGATCTCTCCGGCTGGAGATTCCAGCGCCGCACCGTCCGCTGTCAGTCGAAACTTCCGTAAGGTCGCGAGCGCCTTCTTCTCCAGATCCCGCACTGCAGCCCGGAGGGCACGTAGCAACTGTAACACACTCTGCTCTGCAGGCTGAAGGCACGCCCCGAGCTCCGCCAGAGCAGCCGGCAAGGACAGAAAGTCAACCGACGCGGAGCCTACCTGTACGTCAGCCTCCGACGTCGGCCACTTCCTGTGGGCCCTCTCCTCTGGTCCAATCGGGTCTCCCCGCCCGCGGATTTAACGTTCCTTGGTCCCGCCTCTCTTCGGTCATTGGCGGGCACCCAAGACACACCGTCCAACCGCGTGCCTGTCAGGGGGAGGGACATCCGTCCGGCCATCTTGCCTCCCTTTTCGGCGTCGATATGCCTGCCGGCAGCTCTGTTGTTGCCAGCACTCTTCGAGACGCAGCGTCTCCTTCTCCGCAGCCTTCGCGGCTGCCGCCGTGCTGCCAGCGCCCTGCAGACTGGCATGCGCCCGCCACCGACGTGAATCCGGGAAGTCCCTGCCTGAGAAAGAAAAAACACGCCCGGCCTCCCGGGCCGGCTGCCACTAGGCAGGGAACTCACCTTCCCGGACCCGTCCAACCGAGGACACCTCCTCGGCAAGGCTTCTTCCGACGCCATGCCGTCTCGGCCTGCAGCAACGGCACGATCCCTGGAGACCGCTGCTCTCCAGCTAGGCATACCTCCCGCCCGTGTCAGGGAAGTATGGCCATCAAACGGACCCCTGGAGGTCCGTGGGGTTTCTTCTCTCCGCGGGGCTGTGTGCACGCAGCACCCGCGGAACGTGGGTGGTGTCCCCTGCTGCGCCCGGCCGTCCACAACAAATTTATTTGTTGCAGGTCTCCGCCTTGCAACAGGCGGAGCATCCTGCCGACTACGCCAGATGTCAACGGCACCCGGGCACAGACAGGCAGACATCTTGTTTTGCACAAACCACCACACGTTTATTTACACTATTTACAAATTATGGTCACAAAGACCCAGAACAATGGTCACAAAGACCCAATCCACACCGTGCACAGTACCCCAGTCAGTCAATAATCCTGGCCACAATGCCTTTCTTCGGGCCGCCTCCACTCTCCACTGCTTCGTCCTCCTTCCACCCGACTCCAGCTCTTAATGAAGGGAGACGGCCCCTTTTATAGCTGACCCGGACGAGCACCTGGTGTTCCCGGCAGTCCCGTTACACGCCCCAGCGTGGCGGAAGTGCCGGCTGTCCTCCCGCTGCTCTCCGGGCGGCGTTATAAATCTTCCCCCCAGCACTTCCTGGTGTGGCAGGAGTGCTGGGAAACAAGTCCCAAGGCATTGGGGCCTCCTGGCGGTGACCACGGGCTCCTACAGGGAAAGGCTTCCATGCCCTTGACCCGTGGTCCCCAAAGCAACCCGGAAGGCGAACCCCACGTGATCCAGGCAGGGCTCTGACCCTCTTCCGGTCCCTCCTGGCGTCCCGGCCGGGTCATGGCCCCTGGCAACCCTGACATGTGCACAACCTTTTCATCCACTTCTATTTCAAGGAGCAGCAGAAGTGAGCTGTTGCAACAACACGCCGTGCAACCACAGTGGCAAGCATGAGATAGGGCAAAGGCAGAAGCCACACTGTTAGCATACAATGAAATTTATCCCAGCATTCTGGTAAAGAACAGCACTAACTCTGTACATAGATAAACAGAATTATTATTATTGAATAAACAAAGAATATATTTATTAGTTGTTGAAATACACATCTAAAACATACCTTTCATATATGGTAATATTCAGTCATCCAGCTCTACCTATGTCTGACCCTGCCACATCCAATATACTGCAGCAAAGCGTACTTACTTCAGCACACACAACTGCAGGTATTTTACTGTTCTGCCGTAAAGAGAAGCTATCAAACGAGTAAACTCCATGAGGACTGATTTAGACCATCTATGTTATGTAGAATGCCTAGTGGGGGCTGGGTGGTCATTTGGCTTTGAACACCAGCAGATTTTTTTTTCTCTTTCTCCAGCCTAACTGGAGATTTTTTTTTTGCTTTTCCTGTCATCGTGGTCATCTGACCGCACTTTTTTCCTTGTTATATACTGTATAATAGTATTGCCTAATCTTGTTTGTTTATGTTTTACATATTAACTTCCTTTTTATATTTCATCGTGTAAAGCATTTTGAGCTGTATTGTTTGCATGAAAATGTGCTATACATAAATGTAGTTGTTTTTGTAAAGGAAAACAATATTAAAAATATACAAGACAAAGTAATTGCTAAAGGTAAAATTTAAAATAATTCATTGCTAAATTCGCACAGAACAGTTCTGCGTTTTAAGATAGACAAGTTTGCATACTCACTAAAGCTTTCAAAGGGAACTTTTGAAATTCCAAAATATATACAGCTTGCTGTATTTAAAATATCTCAATGAAAACTGAACCATCTCAGCAACTTCCCTTAAAGAATAAACGTGCCAAATTCCAACAAAACTGGTCCACTGGGAATTGTGTTTTTCATGCAGACAGGCAGACCGACATGGCTATTGCATCAGGTGCTTTTTGTATTATATGCAATTCACTTAAAAAGGTTAAAGATAATGTTGATGCCAGTGCTGATGTATGACATAAGATCCATCCATCCATCCATTTTCTAACCCGCTGAATCCGAATAGGGTCACGGGGGTCTGCTGGAGCCAATCCCAGCCAACACAGGGCACAAGGCAGGAACCAATCCTGGGCAGGGTGCCAACCCACCGCAGGACACACACAAACACCAAGCACACACTAGGGCCAATTTAGAATCGCCAATCCACCTAACCTGCATGTCTTTGGATTGTGGGAGGAAACCGGCGCCCGGAGGAAACCCACGAGACACGGGAGAACATGCAAACTCCACGCAGGGAGGACCCGGGAAGCGAACCCGGGTCTCCTAACTGCGAGGCAGCAGCGCTACCACTGCGCCACCGTGCCGCCCTGACATAAGATGAAATGATACAATTTATTTTTGTATAGCCCAAAATTACACAAGAAATGCCGCAATGGGCTTTAACAGGCCCTGCCTCTTGACTCTCTAAGAAGACAAGGAAAAACTCCCAAAAAAACCCTTGTAGGGAAAAAATGGAAGAAACATTGGATAAGGCAGTTCAAAAAGAGACCCCTTTCCAGGTTGGGCATGCAGTAGGCGTCAAAAAGAAGTGGGTCAATACAATACAATACAATACACAGAACAAATCCTCAATATAATATAAAAAATAAAAAATGTACAAGTATGGAGCAGACTTTAACAGTTGATGATATCACATAACATGATTTGGATTTGTTTAGAGTCCAGAAGACCTCAGCCATCAAGCTGCCTCCCCTATTTGGCCATTCCACAGCTGAGTCAGTGCTGGGCCAGAACCCCTCTACCCTACGATTCCTGCAATCCTCCATCAGGGATGACTTTACCTTAGGCAGGCAAAACAACGTGGCAGGTGGGCCATGGCACCAAGTGCCACATTTGAGTACCCAGAAGAGAAACAGAATAGGTGAGGGTTAGTAACAAATTCTATCATGTTACTTATGTTTTAGTGCTAATTTAGACCCAATAGCACCAGTGGAACCCCCTGCATCGACCTTTCCACTGTGGCTCAATTTGAGAAATCCATGATCACAAATTTAGGTGTGAAAATGGATACCACTTTAAAACTTGATAGCCATGTGAACACAGTGGTAAAATCTTGCTTTTTCCAGTTGAGGCGGCTGTCAAAAATCAAACCTGTCTTGTCTAAGCGCAACCTTGAAACAGTGATACATGCTTTTATAACATCTCGTCTAGATTACTGCAATGCGCTTCTTTTTGGAATTAGCCAGGCCTCCATTGTTCGCCTACACCTGGTATAAAACACTGCTGCTCGATTTTTAACTGGCACAAGAAAGCATGAGCATGTTACCCCGATTTTGGCTTCCCTTCACTAGCTTCCAATTCGTTTTCGAATTTATTTTAAGATCCTTGTATTTATTTTTAAATCCTTTATTAGTTGTGCCCCTCTTTATTTGTCGGAGCTGCTGCACCCTTATGTACCGTCTTGCTCTCTAAGGTCAGCAGACCAGATGCTTTTACATGTTTCCAAGACATGATGCAAACTCCGAGGTGACTGAGCTTTTTCAGTTGCAGCCCCAAAACTCTGGAATGATTTGCCGTTGCACGTTAGGCAGGCTCCTTCACTAGCTGTCTTTAAATCCTTTTTAAAAACACATTTTTACTCTCTGGCTAACCCAGTATGATATGTTGGCTATCTGCATATTTTATTATTAAGAATCTCCTCAGTTCTTATGTGTTTATGTGTTTCTGTTTCATTTACCCTTTGGTTTTGTGTGTCTGATATGTTGGGCTTTTATTGTACAACATTTTGGTCAGCCTTGATGTTGTTTTTAAAGTGCTAAATAAATAAATAAATAATGACTAACAACAGAGATGCAGTCTGTACATTTAATTAGCAGCGCTAGTCAGGATATGCTAAACTGAAGTATTGAGTCTTCAGCTGGGATTTAAAAGCTGAGACCAAAGGGTCATTTCTTACAGTAGCAAGCAGACCATTTCACAGTTTAGGGGCCCTGTAACTAAAAGCTCGACCTCCCAATGTTATTTTATTAATTCTTGGAATCATTAGCAGACCGGCATCTTGAGATCTTAATGTGCACTCTGGTTTGTAAGTCCTGATAAGTTCAGACAAGTAAGCCGGGCCTTGGCCATTTATTGCTTTATATATTAAAAGGAGGATTTTGAAATCTGCCCTAAACTTAACCGGGAACCAGTGTAAGAATTTAATAAATGGAGTGATGTGTTTGTATTTTCTTGTTCTTATAATAATTCTTGCAGCAGCATTTTGGATTAACTGGAGGCTGTATAAAGAACAGTTTGAACACAGCACTGCAGTAGTTAATCCTACTAGAAATAAATGCATGAATTAATTTCTCAGAATCCTAACTAATTTAAAAAGCGCCTTAATTTTCCAACATTTTTAAGATGGAAGAAACATGATTTGGACAACTTTGTAATGTGCGCTTTAAATGACATGCTAGAGTCAAAGATAACTCCTAGACTGTGGGCAGATTCAGTAAAATTAATGATGATTCTAACTGACTTAAATGATGACAAAATATTGTTGTGATCAGTGTCATACCATCCAGCAATTAACATCTCTGTTTTATCTGTGTTTAAACACAGGAAGTTCTCATCCATCCACTCCTTTAATTCACTAACACAAATAATTAAAGACAACATCGGAGAAACTTAATTTGATCTAAATGAAAGGTATAACTGGGTGTCATCTGCATACGAGTGAAAATTAACATTATGTTTCCTAATGATAGATCCTAGTGGAAGCATGTAAATTGAAAACAGTGAAGGTCCAAGTACTGAGTTCTGTGGGACACCATATTGAACTTCTGTGTATAATGATGGAGTACTGTCAGCACATTTCTGTACATATTGGAATCGATCTGATAAATAAGAACTCAGCACAAAACTACAGAAAGTGGATGTGGAGGATTTCGGAGACCACCGGGCACCATGGAGAAGATATGTCACATTTTTGAACACTCCTCCCATGTGTTCAATTTGTGTTCCTATGTATTTTTTTTTAACATTTTTCCTTATCCACAATGACTACTGTATAATTCTTATTGATATGCATTTAATGATTTTCTTTTTTCAAGATTTAGGTTTGTAAAAATTAATGGAAAGAAAACTCCTTAATGTTCTGTCTTTTTGACTTTTGACTTTTTTCAATTCTGTATCAATATGAATGTTTTACTTGCAGGTAGTTTTTTTTGTTCTCTCAGCTTTATGTAAGCCTAGACCAACACTCCCTAATTTTTCCATTTGTTTTTTTATGAACGTTTACAGACTCAAAATGAGCCAAATCAACAAAATATAAAGGAACCTTGAGAACAATACATATAGAAATATCAACCTTTCCCTGCAAGCTTGTACAAAATATTTATGGAAGCTTAATTACACTGAACAGTTGTTTTATACATTTACACACACAGCATATATACAAAGATTCAAAAGTAATAAACAAGTCTTGATGTACTTTCTCCTTTCAACAGGCTACTTGACAATAGCTGAATCATGAGTGCCCTAATGAAGTTATCATTTTGCCTCTTCTTGCTTTTGGCAAAAATGCTGTGTCAGGATTATGAAGATGAATACACAGTTTACAATGAACATGACACCTGGTCAGATTCAGAAAGTCCTGTTGCTCACCTACCAACTTTTTTATATCCAAGTACCAACATCTTTGAATATGGGGATCACTACATCCAGTATACGAATGAATGTGCCAGTGAGTGTTTCTGTCCTCCCACCTATCCTTATGCAATGTATTGTGACAACAGAAAACTGAAAGCAATTCCGAATGTTCCTCAGCACATACGTCATTTGTATATACAGTTTAATGACATTGAAACTTTAAGTGCAAGTGCATTTGTCAATGCTACATCTCTCAGAGATATTAATCTAAGCAACAATAAAATAAGGTCCTCGCAAGTTGACAGAGGGCTATTTGCTAAAATGAAAAACCTTGCACATCTTCACCTTGAACACAACTACCTGGTGGATATTCCAGCACCTTTGCCTAGCAGCCTTCAAAGACTTTTTCTTGGCTTTAATCAGATTTCAAAGATATCTGCAGATGCCTTCCAAGACTTAGTCAATGTTACAATGTTGGATCTGTGTGGAAACAAACTCACTGACTCTGTCTTTAAAGGCAAAATACTACTAAAAATGAAAAGCCTAATGCAAATCAATCTGTGCCATAATAAACTGAAAGTCATGCCTGAGCTTCCAGCTTCTGTGATGCAATTATCACTGGAGAACAATTCAATTTCATCCATTCCCGAAGGCTACTTCAAAAAAATACCAAACCTTATGTCTCTCAGACTATCCTACAACAAATTACAAGATCTACCTTATAATATCTTCAACCTTTCTAGTTTAATGGAACTGAACCTTGGCTACAATCAACTGTCAAAAACTTTCTTTATCCCAAGATCCCTGGAACATCTGTACCTCAATGATAATGAATTTCTTGGTATGTTTGCAAGTCTTATACACAGTTATTAATATGGGCTAAGGGGGGTTGAGGGGTATATTTTTACATATCAGTAGTTCAGCTGATTGTGCCACATCAATTTGATCATCAAGTATGAGAGACATTTTATTGTGTGAAGAATTCCATTGTAGCAAGTTTTTTCATATGCTGTGCTTTTAATGTTGAAAACCCTGCAATGCTGAAACTTTTACAAATCTTATATCTTAGCTGACCTATTGGAGCTAAGATCTTGCTTGAAAACATCCATTATCTGTTTTTTTTTCCTTTAACAAGTGGTTGAGAAGTAAGTAAGTAATAGCATTCCCATATACAGTGTATCTCTTCTAATGAATGAGCTGAAGTATTTTTTCAAAGCATGCCCTCTCCTGCTATTTTATACTGCAGAATATCTTGAGGTAAAAAAAGAGGAAATTTCATTGTTTTTGGTAGTCTTCATTTGAGTGGAGCATTTTGGCTGCAAAATGTTTCAAATTCTTTTCTGTACAGCAATTTTAAAAGTTTGCCTTAAGGTGTGCCCTCTACTTGTTCTCCCCATTAAAGGCATTACATGCTTCACACTTTCTCATTTTGACCTAAAAATCAAACAACATGACTGAAAAATCTAGTAGTGTTTTAGTTTCTCCCTAACATACTGTAGCTGTGCTGTTTCTTTTTCTGTATCAATTTTCACATCCAACGTTAAGAATTAAATTTATCTAAATTATCTGTGTTAATTTACCAGTTACAAATTGTGGAAGAACTGAAAATTAATTCTGTGAAATGGAGTAGAAAAATGCAAATATATAAAGCAATAACCACAGTTCTTCCGTCATATAATTTACTTAAAACAGGGTAAACTAATGTTTAGATATAACAAGCAACTGAATTACCTTAGCATTTTGCTCAACATACTAGGGATCAAGCAGGTACTGCAACATAACATTTTTCTACTCTGAATATCAGACTGCAGATTTCTCTTTATTTCTTCCAATTAAAACACAACTCTACTTAAATTAACTTGCCAAGAATACACTACAGTCAACTAAGATCTAGCTTCTTATGTGTACAAGGTAGTCTTGCCAATATTTGTATCAGAAGATAAATGCCATTATACACAACTGCAGTCTGACAGGATACCCTTGGTGTTTTTGTAAATATTCAGAATATTATATTAATGACAACATTGCACCAAAGTATTGAAAAACTATATTTACATTATATATTGCTAGATGACAGAAAATTATTCAGAATTACATGTTTTTTAAGATCTATGACTGTCAAAAACACTGCAGTCATCCATGGCAAAGGAAGGTATCTGTGGCTTAAAGTAATGTTTACTACATGTGAAAACATAAATAATTGAATTGCAGTGACAAATACTAAGATGGATTTCACAATCTGAAAAAGGGGGGCTAATAAAATTAAAATTTAATTTCTGAGAATGTGTAATAAAGTGATTAAAGTACACACAAAAGAACCAATTTCTCTATGTTTTGTTTTACAGATCTGAATATTTCTTTGATGTGCCCATCAGTGGATCATACCAGACCAAACCTACTCACATACATTCGTATTGACCACAACAAGCTTAGCAAGCCACTTAACAACTTTATTTACTCATGCTTTCCTCGAATTCAGTACATCTACTATGGGGAACAGAGGGTCACTCAACAATTTTTGCCTCCTGTCTTTCAACGTTTTTATACCTTTACTCAAATTGTTACAGAAACAGAGCAAAGTCCAGGAACACAAGAATATACCGAAACAGACATATGGGATTATTAAAAATTGAACTGAAAGTACAACACACAAATGAATATATCATCATCCAACTAAAGAAATACTCACTTAGTAAAGATGTCACAACTTGATAAGTCATTTAAGAAATCTTCAGTCTTCAAATGTCAAATTTAAAATTCTATATTTTCATGAAGTATTAAGCTATTAGTTTACTACTGCACAAGTTTTTGAAAACCTTACAATCTTTACACTTCATTACAATTATACTAGTTTAACAGATGTAAAGGCTGAGCACATCCTCAAGGATTCTGGAACATTTATGAAGATATAATTTTTAATTTTATGATACAAAACCTGTGAATTCTATATTAACTAATAATGTTCACTTTTTCTGTCATTTCCAGCATCTTATAATACATTAGCTGTATTGCTGCATCTTATTGAACAGATTTATTAGCAGGCTTTAAAGAAATTGTGCTTTGGCATCACTGTTAAATAGCTGAACTAAGAATTATAGTCATGAATAAAACCAGTTAAAAAGTGTGTTTTTTTCATAGCTGCATCTTATTGTGGTCACTGCAGTGATATTATTGTTGCTTACATGTAAAGGGTAAAATAAACAAATTTCTTTTTCGTTGACTTCATTTTTTCTGCTTATAGTCCACTTTACTGCTAAGTAAAAACAAAATAAAAAATCACATCATGCACAGAGGCATAAAGGAGAGTCACTTGCTGTGTGCAGGAAGAACAAATTAATAGCTTTCAGCAAATAACTAATCCAGATAGCTCTACCATGGGCAATGGAAGAACTATGGAGCATCACTCATTTAGCTGAAGTCACAAAGATGAACTCATAAAATAACAGTATTTGCTGATAACTCACAAAATGATTTCCAATCATTCTGAAATTACACAATAGCACAGTGGTTAGTGTTATAGCTTCAGCAGTCCAGGATTGTTAGAACATTAGAACAATCAAGATGAGAACAGACCATTCAGCCCAACAAAGCTCACCAGTCCAAGCCATTTAATTCCTGCAAAATAACATCAAGTCTATTTTCAAGGTACCTAAAATCATACTGTTTACCAAACTACTTAGCAACTTATTCTATTTGTCTATGGTTCGCTGGGTGAAGAAAAACTTCCTGATGTTTGTGTGCAATTTACCATTAAGATGTTTCCAGCTTTTTCCCCCCGTGTTCTTGATGAACTAATTTTAAAATAACAATCCAATGTATTAATTCCGTTTAGAATTTTAAATACTTCTCCATAATTTTCAACATGTCTCCTATTAATCTTCTTTTGCTTAAACTGAAAATGCTCAGGTCTTTTAATCTTTCCTCATAATTTACCCCCGGTAGCTCTGGAATCAGGCTAGTTGCTCTTTTCTGAACTTTTTCTAGTGCTGCTATGTGTTTTTTGTAGCCTAGAGACCAAAATTGTACGCAGTTCTCCAGATGAGGTCTAACCAGTGTGCTAAAAAGCTTCAGCATAACCTCCTTGACTTGTCCTCTAAACTTCATATAGCCTAACATTATATAAAACTTCTTAATGGCTTCTGAACACTATCTGGAAGTTGAGTCCTCTACGATTCCTAAATCCTACTGATAAGGTACACTTCAATTTTCATTGTGTATTTAAACCTAACATTTTTTTCTTGTGAGGTATAATACTTTATATTTAGTTACATTAAAATCCATCTGACACAAATCTGCCCAAGTCTGAATGCTGTCCACGTCCCTCTGTAATGATTCAACGGTTTCTAAATAATTAGTCCACATAGCTTGCTGTCATTTGCAGACTTAACCAGTTGTTTATTTATATTCCTATCCAAAACATTTACATAAATTACAAATAACAGGATCCCAAGCACTGATCACTTAAAGAAACCACTCTAACAGTTCTGATATGGCTCCTCACACTATAACTCTTTGCTTCCTCTGTCTGAGACACTTTTTTTAACCATCTAAACATTACACCCTGAACTCCCACATAATTTAGTTTCATCCCCAACCTATCATGTGGTACTTTATCAAATGCTTTCTGAAAGACAAGAAAATTAATATTGCATCCTTTTGTTGCATTATCATAGAATTTTTGTGTGTTGGTAAAACAAGATTTCCCTCATCTGACCCTATGCTGACTGTTCAGTAAAACTCCTGTTCTTGTTATGTGTTGCTCAATCTTTCCTTAATAATTCCTTCCATTAATTTACTTCTGATTCACGTTAAGTGCCCTGGCTTATAGTTGCTTAGATCTGTCAGATCACCCTTTCTATGCAACAGAAAAATATTTGCCAATTTCTAGTGCTTCAGGATTTCCCCAGTGCACAGTGACTTCCTAAAAATATGAGTCATGGGTTTATAAATGTACTCACTAACTTAATTAAGAACTTCATGATAACTATTAACTACTTCTGAATAGTTTGATTTCTGCATATTTAATCTAAGCAGTACTTCTATCACTACAATTTCAAAATCACTCAGTACCTCCTAAGTAGCCCCTGTTACTGTTGAGAAGTTATCAACTTTCCTACATGTGAAGACCATAAAAAAATGAAAGTTTAGAGTATTTGCAATTTCACTGTGTGCATGTTTTAATTCCCCTTTTCTACTTCTTATATATCTCACCTTCTCCTTGACTGTTCTGTTACAAATAAAATACTGAAAGAATCTCTAACTGCCTTTTAGCTTCCTTAATATCCTTCTTAATGTTTACCTTCATTCTCTCATACACCTTACAATTCACATTAAGTTACTAGTTTTATATGCCTTATATTTTACTTTTGCAGCTTCCTTTTCAACTCTTTATTAATTCACTGCAGAGTTTTCTTTAATTTCCTACTAACTACTAATTTTGGGATGTACCTATTCTGCATTAGGTGTAAAACCTTTTTAAACCAGCTCTACTGCTCCTTAAATAACTCCACAATTAAAAGCTTATCTCAGTCCTTCCCACTTAAACTTTGATGCATCCGCTAAAATTTTGCCCTACCAAAGTTCAACTTAACAGTTTTGGTCTTTGCACTTGTGTTCCTCCAAAACACCGAGAACTGCATTATATTATGGTCACTTGTTTGTTTGTTTCTATACATTTCTAAACCTGGCCTCTACTGAACACACTTCCCCAACATTTCCTAGTGTAAACAATTCCTGACCAAGCTGCTCATACTCCTCCCCAACAAATTGGTGCACCTTCGGTTAAAATGTAACCTGTCGCAGCAGAACAGGTCCCATCTGTTCCAAAAGGAGTCCCAGAGCCCCACAGATCAATACCCGTCCATCCTGCATCAACATCTCATAAACTCAATAAGCCTTCTAATCTCCTCAATCTTACCTGGCAAAAGGTGAACTTTAGAGAAGCCTACCTTGTCAGTTCTACTCCTCAGCCTGGCACCTAACAGCTTAAATTTGGATTGCAGAATTAACAGACTATCTTGTGTATTTCATTTATTCAAAGATAATGAAAACTGGATCCACCCCTGCTCTAGCCAACAGCCTATGAATCTTTCTAAGGAAAGATTCACCGAGGTTGTTCCAACCTTATGCATGTGAACAAATTGGTGTGATCATCTACGAGTGATCCTTCAAACAGTATGTTTTCCTTCATAGAATCACCTGAACATTAAATGGCTATAAAGTGAGTGCTTATTCATTCCTTTAGAAAATACTTTTCTGAAATATTCTGCAACAAAATGTTTTATAAATTTTATTTTAATATTTTTTTTTATTTTATTTTAAATTGTATTTCAGCTATCAAAAAAGTGTAATAATTAAACAAGGGAAAGTTGTCATCCATCCATTCACATACATACCATACAAGTACATGTACTACCTAGATATATCATTCTTATTTTGCCTTTCTGATTTGGTTGTTCATATTTTCCCCATAATCAATTGCTGATGTCTTCCAAAATGCATGGTCTCCTTTAAAAGTGACCTCCAAAGTTCTTTTCATTTAGGTCAAATACATTTTCAATACTAATTTCTAGATCTTTTAAGTTAGATCATTCAACCTTTGTTTTTTTAATGCCAATTCAGAAATTGCATGTGATTCACAGGCTATACTAGATGGTTACACTGTAAAACATACCTATCGGCCCTGCTATACATGAAAACTATACCCGCAATTTACCAATAATTGCCAGGGTTTTGCAGGGAACACAATTGACAATTTACTAGCTCAGGACCAAGATTATTCTTAGAAATTTGTCATGTTAGCTTATGGATGATACAAAAAAAGCTGTAAAAATATCGGCTAAGCACAGAAATGTATCACAAGAGCCATATAGAAAACATGTTAATGAGCAACCCAATTATTAAACACTTTGGTAAATTTTGTTTAATTACCTTGCTTGGAAATTAAAATAATTAAAAAATTACAGAACTACTTTCTACCTAAGCTGAGGAGGAAAATGTTGAAATCACCAGTTTTTTTTACAAGCAAAGCAAGCACTGCACACTATCAGCAGAGAAACAATGATTAGATGATTAAGAGCTTTTTGTGGAACTGGACTTTATACAACTTATGGAAAAACTAAAATTGCAGTTTTCTCTTCCACAGTATTGTTCATATCTTGCATATATTTAAGATATGCAAAACTGTAGAAATAAAACAAAAACTGTACTTCACAATGGGAACTCGTCAATCTATTTTTTTATTAATAAAAATGACTGGCATATTGGCCAGGAACCTTTCAGAAACACTGCTCCAGAAAATAACCAGGTTATCCAGTCTCTAAGAAAATGATGTAATTTCTGGGATTGTTAACCTGGTAATTTCTGCAGGTTCAATATGTGAAACTGGTTTATCTGGTTATGAAATAAAGTCTAGTGTTCCCTAGTCTGCACTTTGTGCTGTAACACTAACTTCACATACTCTATGCCCAGAGAATGCAATGAAAAAAAAAAATAGGAGAAAATTTGTGCGCAAAGTGTGCATGTCAAACAAAAGTGCAATATGCATGTCTCGGTCACACTAGGCCACTAAAATTAAACTAAAACCTCTGGATAATATTTACAAATGTCAACAAAAGAAACAGTGTATGTTCCACAATGCGCCTCCTGAGAATATTACTGTATCTTTTAATGCAGTAACTTTTTGAGTACTAAATTCAAAGTTACTCAAAGCAAACTTTCAGCTACAGATAACTGGATTGATCATGTCAGGCCAATGCAGTATGCATGCTTTGACCTAAGCATATCACCTACTAACTCATTAAATCTACTGTTATAAATCCTCAGTTGAATGTTACTCTGAAATATCTAAATATCTGCTGCAAAAGTAACTCAAAAGAAAGGTCCAAAGACAAAAGAAACAAAAAAAAAATCCAGAAAGAAGAATAAAGGTCAGTTTCAAAATGCAAACCTCACAAGAAAGAAAAAAGGTTTTTGCAAGTTCACTATACTCAGGCAAAATAATAAGCAGATGTGTCTATATATTTCATAATACTACTGCTGCATGATTAGTGTTGCACAACAATATATACAGACAGGAGTGGCCAGGGACAAGCTGCATTGAAAAGTAAGGGCAAGAAACTAGGTCTAAATCCTAAGAAATGAAAAGTTCAACAAAATTAAATAAAGTTCACGTAGAAATTAACATTTTGATAAATGCTGTGCAAGGACAAGACTATGATATTCAATGGGAGCTTGTGAAGTAATCAATAATGAAACAATATACTAGAGAAAAAGCTGACTTATGAAAAGTTCAAACAGTTGAATAAAACAAGCTTACTTGAAAAAGCAACATCTGGCAAGAAAAGAATTTGGATCCAGAAAAGAAGCAAGTTTTAGAAAATACTGATTACAAAGCAAGTATAAGAAACCTCTTTTTCATACTCTGTAATCTTATAAAAAAATGCATATAATATATACACATAATATATAACATAATATAAACTGTATTAAGACTTCAGAAAGTATTCCACACTTTATGTTTCAGCCTTATGCTGAATTCACATTTTCACTCATTAATCAACATTTAATACCCCAGAATGATGAAGTGAAAACAAGATTTTAGAATTTGTTGCAAATTTATTAAAAATAAATAAACCAAAATATCACATTGAAACAAGTATACGGACCATTTACTTCATTCCAATAGAATAATGACATGAAACACAAAGGAGAGATAACATAAGACTGGATTGGGGACAACTCTGGGAATGGTCTTGAGTTGCTGGGCCAAAGTCCAGACTTGAAAACAGTCAAACATCTGTGGAGAGATCTGAAAACTGTTATCCACCAACAGTCTCCATTTGACTTTGCAGAGCTTGTGAGAATCTAAAGAAGAACAGCAAAAAAAAAAAAATTCATGTGTGCAAAGCTAATCGTATCATATCCATGAAAACTCTGAGTGCCAAACGAGCTGCAATGAGGTACTGAGTAAAGGGTCTGAATATTTGTGGCAAATGATTTTGGCACAAGGCTGCAACACAGCAATGTGAATAAAAGTGAATTTGTCTGAATTTCCTATTTAAAACATATTAACAGCACAGAAAAAAGCAGTAATGAAAAGAATCACTACATTATTTGGACAGGCACTGCTCTGAATAAACTGGTATTGTGTGCTTGGGTGCTGAGTAACTTTAGAATACTGAACATCTTAACTCAGGATGCATGCCAAGTAAAACAGACAAAGGCTGCATGAATAACATATGTCTAACTATTTCCAACTATTTCCAAGTGGAGAAAAAAAAATTAAATTATTAAACATGCTTTAGTCTCAAAAGAAATGTATTAACCATTTAAAATGCTGGTGGAATTGCAATTCAATCTTTATTAAATTCATATAAAAGAAATAAACTGAGATCATTATTAATTACTGCTGTGACCAAATACAATGATTATCGTCAAGTTTAAAAAAGAGCTAATTGTTTTTGATAATGAAAAAGAGTGAGTGTAAATGAAAACAGTACCCAAGAAATAAATCATTAGCCTAATTTATAATAAAAAAACAGTATGTAAATGCACTGCTTTATTAATGGTAGGGTACCAGTATTCTAGCCTGTCATATGACAGGCAATGTGCTCAGTGACCAAAGGCAATTAGTAACTGACCTACAAATCCTTTTGTCATCATGCACTGAACATAAACATAACTAAAAAGCAGTCGGTTTCTTACATAATTCAAATGCAATGCTTAAAAAAAAAAACAGCTACTGACTCAGGATTCCAGGTAGGTACCCAACGTGGTGCGACAGGGAGAAAAGGCCTCCCTAATCTAAACCAAAATAGTGAGTTGCTATTTGATTTCTATGCTAGCCATACATGGTCCATAATGAACACCACTGATGAACAAACGATTGCTAATTTTCATTCCTTCCACCACAGCATCTTCAATCAAAGTTTAATAACCAACATTGTATTTATTTTACCTACTGTGATGCCGTATTATATAGCTGAAATATAGAAGTTGGCCGGACAACTAGGGGATCAAATCGATAAGCTATTGAGATATAACACCTCCAGAAGAGATCCTCCCACTTCTAAGCAAGGACACCAGAGTGCACCCAGCTGCACCTAAATTGCTGATTGCACCCTCAACGTCTGGTTTGAACTAGGTATCCTGACAAATACTGTTATTAAAAATAAATATATTAAATAACAGATCTTTAGAAAATTGTATGAATTTGTTAAAATTCACATTGCAAATTCATCATATGTTCAATACATTAATTGACTATGTAGAAAATATTGAAAATGGAATCTGCGGTATATTATTTTAGACAGGACAAATAGGATATGATTACTTACTGTATACAGTGGAAGCTCGAGATACAATCACCTCTGTATACGAGAAATTCAAGATACGAGGAAAGTATGAGCGAAAAATTTGGATCTAAATACAAGCATTGGCTCACGTAACGAGCCACGAGCCAGGCTGTGGGTATGCATGACGCGTTTCCCGATCCGCCTCGACTCGGGGATTCACCCAAGCTGACGCTGCCCGCCCGTCAGCTCATTCAGTGTTCCTTGTTCTCCCATAGCGTGAGGATCTACGCGTTTGTGCTCTTGTGATTTCATTGTTTTTTTTGCATTTAACGTGAAAATAATTATTCCACAATGCCTCTCAAGAAGATTGTTGCCTCAGATAGAGCTGTAAAGAAAAAAAGGAAGCCATGGGCGTTGAAATTAAGAAAGAAATCATAGATAAACATGAGCGTTGGTGTAAGAGTGACGGAACTGGTGAAGACTTACGGCCGTTCGACATCGACAATCTGCACTATTCTGAAGAAGAAGGAAGAAATTAAGAAACTTGATGTGGCCAAAGGAGTTACCGTGACTTCCAAGCACTGTCCAAAACTCCTAGAAGATGTTGAGAAGCTGTTGTTGATGTGGATTAATGAGAAGCAGTTAAAAGGCAATTCGGTGTCAGAAGTGGGGTAAAATTCCCAAGTAGAGAGAGCCTTCCTGAATCAGAGGGGGACTCTCCTTCCCCACAGTAACCCATTTCCTCCTCCCCACCTCCCTATTGTCTCCCTCAAGCCAGCCAGGACTCTTCATAAAGGTACACTACACTTATATTATTTACCAGTGTTATTTATTAAAGGTAAACTACAGTATATATTACAAAGTATTTATTAGTGTTATTTGTTAGGAAAATTGATTTTTATGTTGATATTTTTGGGGGTGCGGAACAGTTTAACTGGATTTCCATTATTTTCAATGGGGAAATTTGTTCTAGATACGAGAAATTTGAAATTTCGCTACTACCAAGTAACCATTCCAGGTTCAATGTCTGAATAGTAAAGGAAACTTTTACGCTGAAAAAGGATGAATGCCATTCAACCACTACAGTATGTAGTGGCTGGAAATTGAACTAAAGTACATCTTCAAATATGAGACAAGAGCAGGTTTCTCTGAATATCAGAGTGGAAAAGCTTCCGCAGTGACAGATTATTAATATCTAATTAATTTTATAGGGTAGAGAGAGCTAAAAGATCAGTAATATAGGGTTTGTTACAGTACAATGATAACAACAAAGGAAGTAAATCCTATCACAAAGTTTCCAGTTTAGAGGTTATTGTACTGTATATGGCAATCATCACCTATGGTCACAAGCTACCAATAACACCAGAAAGAATTAAATTGTGTTTACAAGTGACTACAACATGGTTTTAAAGCAGAGCTGCTGGTCTCATGCTGTGTTCACATGCTTTTAGACACCGAGCTCCAAGTTGTGACATTTCAACTTTCCGTTTCAGTGCATTCGTGTTAGTTTCCACTCAAAGTATTCAGAGAAACACAAGGTCACTGTTGATTTATTACTTGGTCTGCAAAAAAAAATATTGAAGATAAACAGCATTTATCATGGAAACAATGGGGTAAATAAGCATATTGGATCACTTCATTCCAAGTGCAATAAGTCCAAAATGCTCGAAAATGGCACTTCTGACTAACCAGAACATTTAACATTTAATTTCATACATTTGCTACGAGACAACTCGGTCATATTCTGGTCACTTTATTTTCTCTGAAATGTGCAACTTGGAGTTTATTGGGTCTTCAAGTAGAATTTCCAACCTGGAAACAAGGATTTACCATTAGTCCAAGAGCATGTAAGTACAGCATCATTCTCCACAGCAGCAAGATAAACTCTATAATGCATAACAACAATAGAATAGAGACAGCCTTTCTTTGGAATAAATCAGCTGAGGACTGAGCTACAAGATGTGCGGCTTCAGTCACCAGCTAATTGTTGAAATTAAATATCTGCAAACATCCAGTTACACTTGAATATTTCACAATCTGACAAGCAACAGTAAAGAAGATATGATAGGGGTCCAAGAAATCACTGAAAAATCTGTATTTACTTTTCAGTAAACCACATCAGGCACTTGAAGCTAGAAATATAATGGTTCTTAAACTTCCCTGGTAATAAAAACATTTTCAGATAGAAATATGCAATATTTTAGTGAGAAATAGTTATTGACCCTTTTAGTAAATTCAGTTCAATTAATAGCTAGGTTAGTTTCTTGAATATTATAATTCACTAGCCGAAGCCCGCCATAGCATATAGCGGTGTAAGAATAGGAACGGAAAACGGTGAGAAAGGAATTCAGTATAACAAAGGCTTAGGAAACCATCGTTTCTGTATAATGAAAATAGCAAGGAGCGAAACCAATGCCAATGGTCGAGAGAGTACCTTCCTGTAGCAGGCTACGGAAAACATAGACAAATATAGATAGATGCCGCATTCACTGTGTTGCCCAGTCGACACAATAAGTCAGCGCGTCCGCACTATTGCGAGTGGTAAAAGTGCCATTTAAACTAATACAGAGTTGGTCTCGTCCGATGCGAGAGATGGACGTCTGAAGTGGAGCTCCGCTAGCAGCGGTGTTATTTTTCATATTATTTGCGTATTATCCTGAGATATCCTGTATTTATTCAACCCGAGAGGGACTGCTACAGTATATGTAAGCACATATAAACATGGCCAACAAGAAGGGGGTTGGAAAGAATCGAAAACTAAAGCTACACCCAAGCTACGATCAGCAAGCCCCAGTTCAAGATACGGCCTTTCAGAGACAGACCTGGATCAGATGGGCGAAAGCACAGACTCCTCGGGACCACGGCTGAGAGCGAAAAGGGGAGCGAAGGTGCGATTGTGAGTGCAGATTTGGATAGCTCGCCGATCGGAGAAGATCACATGAAACTGGAAAGGGCCTTGAAGTCCGTGGCTTCAATTATGCAATTACGCGAGCCGGGAGCAGCGGGGACACCGGCTAGAGCAAAGTCTGCTGCTTCATCTAAGGTACAAGAAAGCACAATTGAACTGTCTGAACTGAAGGTGTTGCTCGCTGAGCTCACGCAAGATATAAAGAAAAGCGAGAAGGCTAATGAGAAAGCAAGGGCAAAGGCAAGTGAAAAAATGAGACAAGATGTGACACAGTAATTGAAACAGGCAAATGAATGGCTGCGACAGGAATTCCAACAGGCAAATGAAAGGCTGCGATAGGAATTCCAACAGGAAAATGAAAGGCTGCGTCAAGAGGTGCAACTTGAGCTTCGACAGGTGCTGGGTAAAATTGAAGAGAGCATTCAGGAAAACTCGGTTAAACTGAGTACGCTTACTGATCAATTGGAGGATCTCAAGGAGACATTCACGAATAGGATTGATATGGCGGAAAATGTAGCTGCCAGTGCCGAGGAAAAAGCAGTAAATGTCAGCTCCGAATGCAAAAAACTCGGAGACAGACTGGCTGCTTTGGAAGATGGAAGCAGAAGGTATAATGTCAGAATTGAAGGTCTGCCTGAGAATCGAGAAAGTTCAAACCCTGTGAAATTCGCAACTGAACTTTTTTCTAAAATAAACGACTTTAAAGCAGAATCTGAGATAGCAGCGGCTTATCGCCTACTCGGATCAAACACCGTTAGACCCCGACCAAGATCTTTTATAGTTCGTTTTAAAAGATTATCATTTAAGCTAGAGGTGATGGCACTCCTCAGAAACAAGGAAGATATTATATATGAAAATAACCACATTCATATCTTCCCTGACTTCTCTCCAGCAACAGTTACCAAACGCGCAGCCTTCTATAACATTAAACAGAGGTTACGGCAAGCCAGTGTCAAATACAGCCTCCTGTATTGGGCAAAACTGAAAGTGGAATAGCAGGGTCAATTCTATGTCTTCGCTAGCAAGGAAGAAGCAGAAAAGGAATTAAGAAAGCTGATCCCGGGACTATTCTGATACATATAATAGTGAGTCATGGCGGTTAATGATAAAGCAAGGATTAATAATCTTTTGTCTGATCTATTCGTTTTAAAATATGGGTTTTTATCAGCATATATTCTAATATATTCTCATTATTACTTAGTATTACTAGGGCGCTATCTGTTTATGTTTTATTGTGCTTAATTATTCTTTTTTCTTCTTTTTTCTACTTATTTCATCTCTACCCTAAATGAGACTGTTCAATATCATACCCTTGGTTTACTGTTATTGCTATTACTTCATTAAGACTTGTTATGCTTATTCTGGACACATTTTTAACACCATCCACCGGGTTTATTATCTGGGTGTATCATCTTAATGCACTAAAATTGCTGAAGACTATATATATATTTTAAGTGCAAAACTCCATTTTTTTTTTTTTATAGAGATATCTCTATCTTTTAACCCTAAAGCGCTGCTGCATTGGGGCTTGTTTTGCTTTGGACGTGCTCTGTCGCAGGGTATGTCAGAGGACAGGGACTTTTTCTTATTTACCTTCTTCCCCTTGGCAATATCTTTCATAAATATAACAATAATTTTCACTGTTATGCTGGTGACACTCAGCTCTGCCTTGCTACTAAACCCACTTCTTCTTTTCCACCGTCTGTGCTTTTTGACTGCATTGCTGAAATTAAATCCTGGCTTTCTTCAAATTTTCTTAAATTAAACAGTGACAAAACTGAGGATGTCCTTATTGGTATAAGATCATCATTATCCAAAGCCGATAATCTTTCACTTGCTATTGATAACTCCTTTGTTTCCCCCTTCACCTCAGGTCAAGAGTCTGGATGTCATCCTTGACAGTACTCTATCTTTTCAATCTCACATTAATAACATCAACCAGTCTGCTTACTTCCACCTACGTAATAATAATTGCATCCATCTCTCCCTCACTCCCCATACCACTGCCATTCTTGTTCACAGTCTTGTTACTTTTTGTCTGGACTATTGCAATTCACTCCTGTTTGGTCTCTCAAATAAAACGTTCCGCTAGCTTCAGCTTGTCCAGAATTCTGCTGCTTGCATCATTACTCGAACCCCATCTATTCACCATATTATTCCAGTTTTGCAGCAGCTTCATTGGCTCCCGATTGAGTTTCGAATTGATTTTAAAATTCTGCTGTTAACATTTAAGGCTGTTCTTAACCTTGCCCCTCCATATCTATCCAACCTTCTTCATGTTGCCATTCTCTCCCGTAACCTTAGATCCTCTTCCTCCATCCATTTGACTGTCCCTCTCGCCCATCTAACCACCATGGGGACCACAGCATTCAACCGTTCTGCTCCCAAACTCTGGAACTCACTACCAGAATATCAAATCATTTTCAATCTTCAAATATAAACTTAAAACCCATCTGTTGGCATTTTCTCTATGATTACAGTTGCTTTGTTTGGTTTTAATTTTTATATTTTCTGTATTTTCTGATGTTTTAAGTTTTGTTTATAATGTGTTTTTTTATTTATTGTTTGTTCGGTATCCTTTTTCGCAAAGCGTTCGACTCAGTTGATCGAACTGCCCTGTGGGACATCCTGAGGGTTTGCGCGATCCTCTCAAGGTTGCTGGATATCATGGCCAGCCTGTACACTGGTACTGTGAGTGCTGTGCAGTGTGGAGGCAGGACCTCTGTGTTTTTCCCAGTTGATTCTGGGGTTCGTCAGGGGTGTGTTCTTGCTCCTACTCTGTTCAATGCTTGTATGGACTGAGTGTTGGGCAAGGTTGTGGAGTCCAGTGGCTGTGGGGCATCTGTTGGTGAAGAAAGATTCACGGATCTTAACTTTGTTGACGATGCTGTGATCTTTGCGGAGTCAATGGAGGCTCTGATTGGGGAGCTCGAGAGAATGAGTGAGGAGTCATAGTGTCTGGGCTTACGAGAGTCCTGGATAAAAACCAAGATCCAGGCCTTTAGTGACCTCTTGGGCACAGAAAGCAGCAGTGTATCTGTTTGTGGAGAGAGTGTTGAGCTTGATAAGTGGTTTACTTACATTGGCAGTGACATTCATGTCTCTGGTGACTCTTCCTATGAAGTCAGTAGACAGATTAAGAGAGCATGGGGGGTCATGAGGTCTCTGAAAAGGGGTGTGTGGCGCTCCCTATATCTATGCAAAAAGGACAAAGGTCCATGACTTTAGAGTCCTGGTGCTTCCTGTCTTACTATATGGTTGTGAGACATGGATGCAATCCAGTGACCTGAGACGAAGACTGGACTCCTTTGGTATTGTGTCTCTCTGGAAAATCCTTGGGTACCGTTGGTTTGACTTTGGTTCAAAGGAGCGGTTGCTCTTGGAGTACCGAATGAGGCACATTACCAGCATTGTGAGGTAGCGTCAGTTCTGGCACTATGGCCATGTGGACCGCGTGTCTGCCTGGGGGGTTGTAAACTGGGATCCCGAGTTGTTTCGTTGTGCAGTGGTTGCGGCAATGCACTGTACCAGTGCATGCTCCCCAACTTGACTTGTATCCTTGAGTGCTTAGAAAGAAAGGCGCATTGTATAAATAAAATGTATTTTTATTATCATTATTATTATTGTCTTAGTGTCCAGATGTTTGTTATACATGTATAGGTGTGCAAAATGTTGAGGAGGGCTCCCAACCTTTGGATTTTGGCACTCTTGGTCATATATTTGGGATTGGGGTGTAAGGCATGGAATTATGACCACCCCATCCTCCTCCTTATGAGGATATGATTATATACAAAACAGAAATAAAGATCGAGGGCTTTGCATAATATAAACTTATGAAGCAGCCTCCTCATGATAGCCCTGCTTTTAAGGTTTTTTTTTAAAATAATGGTCACGATTTTGCTGTGAAATACCCCCAACGACCCTATTCAGGACTAAACGGGTTTGAAAATGACTGAATGACATAAGTAATTAGTAACAAAAGGCATATTTCATGACCCATTTAATTATTTATACTTGCATTTCATGTTGTTATTTATTTAGTGTCACATTTCACAATACTTTTATTTATTTTCAGTTTATTTATTTGCATATTTATCCATGCATTAAACCAATTTCTAAACCCTCTTTATCCTGTGCAGAGGCAGAATCACGGAGAAGCTGGAGCCTATCCCCAGAAGCATAAAGCACTTTTCTTTTATTGCCAATTAAATATCACATAAATCTCATTCATCAGATTACAGTGTGCCAACTTTGCCAGTCAGTATGACCCATGTAATACTCAACTGAAATTTTAAAAAGGCATCCATCTTGTCACATGGTTATTAAAATGAGGGTGATCCAATGCCATTTAGTCCTTTGCAATGGCAACTGAGCATCACAATGAAATCTATTCATTGCATAAGGCAAGAGTGACAGCCAATTTGATTTGACCCATGAACTCATGTTGGGCCAGGCAAATCTCGGCTACAACATAAAAAAGGAATCTTGTCACAAATCTCTGAACATAAGGATGGCAAAATGTTGTACAACCCTCTATAGCGCTCTGTTAAACATCAAAGTTAATCGTAGCCATTAAAAATTGGAATTTGAAAAATTTGAGACAGGCAGTCACATTGGTCTGTGCAAAACTCAACTGCAACTTAACAAAGACATCTGCATTTTCTCAAAACTGTGACAACTAGGGTGTTCCAATGCCATTTAGCTTTTTACTGCGCCCATTAGATATCACAGTTAATTCCCTTCATTGCCAAGTTTGCAAGTCAGTCTGACCCATGTAATCACACTGGGACAGCAAAACTCAATTGCACTTTAACAAAGGTATTCACTTTTATCTGAAAATTACAGTGGGTCAGTAGCATACAACCCCGTATAATGCCCTGTCGAATATCACATTGAAATCTGTTCAGTAATATGACAAATTTGCCAGTCCATTTGACCCATGTACCCAAAGTTAAACTGCAACTTAACAAAGGTATCTTTGTTTTCTTAAAACTAGCATAGCCCAAAGCCATCTAACCCTATGTAGTGCCCATTAAACGTCTAATTCCATTCATTAGATATGGGAATATGTCAACTGTGCCTGTCAGTTTGACCAATGTACCCAACTCTAATATAACAAAGGCATCTGTCTTGTCACAAAGCTGTGAAAACATCACATAATGCTTTATTGTGCCCATTAAACATCAGAGGACATCTTACTCATTAGATAGGACAGTGTGCCATGTTTGTCAATGAGCTGGGCAAAACTGAACTGCCATTTAACAAAGGCACATGTCTTGTCACAAAACTTTGAAAATTAAGTTGGTCCAACTTGATGCAACTCCTTTGTATCCAATCAGGTAGAAAATGTGGAAAACTGATTTATTTTTTTCGAATAAAGAGCCCATTTTAGTGATGCATGTTAATATAATTTTATACAGCAGAATATTTTGACTGGCTCTTAACGTTGAATATGTAACTGCTTTGCACAAGTTGTGTGAATAGAAACTGGCTGGAAGCGAATAACTTCAGGCTCACTTGAAACTGTCACGTTCTCCCCATTATCTACATAGGATTTACGCCAGACCTCCCGGAAGATTCGCAGGTAAAGTAAATAGAGGGTCCAATGGTGCACCCCCAGTAATGGATTAGCATCACAGCCTGGGTTGATTGCTCATGGACATTCACTAAATGCTGCTGGGAAAAACTCCAGTCCCCAAGACCAACATGTTGGACCACAAACACACAACACAAAGGCAACAATTGAAACAACGACCAAACCTTTAGCCCTTATATATGGTGTAGGATTGCTGTCAAAAACAACTTTCCACCTTTGTGGCACATGCGTAGTAGCAAAAATCAATTGTTTCTTCTTTGATACAGAATGCCTTGTGCATTCAATGACATATTTTTGACAGTTTGATCATGTCTGAGAATTGTACTTGTAGTTCTCAGAAGAAAGCATGACTTTCAGAAGCACAAGCATAATTGACATGTGTGAAATGTAAATTTGACTTAAATTTTTACAAGTTATTTTTGACAGTGATCTTACTCATTAGCCTAACTTCAAAGTCAAAGTGAACTTTATTGTCATCTCAACCATATACAAGTATACAGATAGACGAAATTGCGAAGCTCAGGGTCCACAGTGTAACAACATGATGTGCAAATAGTAAATTAAAAATAGAATAAAAATTTTAAAATTTATAATTAAAACACAAACAAACAAGACAAGACATTGTGCAAAGATAGGACAAACAAGTAGCAGCAATATTGATGTGTAAGATATGTAATATAATAAGTAAATAAATAATAAATAATAGATATAGATAATACAGAAATTATCAGTGTATGATAATAGTTGTTTAAGACGTGTGTAAACAATGACAGGTCAGAATGTTTCATAAATCCTTAGAGGTCAGTATGAGATTTTCAGTTCTTTGCAGGATAGTGGTTTTCATGTATAAAAGTTCTGTTTTGTAGAGGAGGTTGAGGCCGTGTGGAAGGTCCCAGGGGGCAGCCTGGTGTTAAGGAGTCTAACAGCTTGGGGTAAAACTCTCCTGCAGCCTCGCAGATTTGGCTTTGATGCTGCAATATCTTCTCTTGGATGGCAGAAGTGTGAAAAGTCCATGTGAGGGGTGTAAGGGGTCCTGCAAAATGCTGCAGGCCTTGCGGACACAGCGTTTGTAAAATATGTCTTGTAGTGAAGGGAGAGGCACCCCAATAATGTTCTCTGCTGTCTTCACTATCCTTTGCAGGCGCTTGCGGTCGGATATGTTGCAGTTGCCATACCAGACAGTGATGCAGCTGGTCAGGACACTCTCTATGATGCCTCTGTAGAACATGGTGAGGATGGAAGGGGGAAGACGTGCTTGATTCAGCCGCCTCAGGAAGTGTAGTCTCTGCTGGGCTTTCTTGATTAGTGATGAGGTGTTATGTGTCCACGTAAGTTCCTCAGTTAAGTGCACACCGAGGAACTTGGTACTCCTAACAATCTCCACATCTAAACCGTTGATGCTGAGCGGGATGTGGGCAGGACGTGATTTTCTGAAGTCCACGATTATCTCTTTTGTTTTGTCGACATTGAGAGATAGATTGTTGTCTTCACACCATGCGGACAGCCATTTCACCTCATCTCTGTATGCTCTTTCATCATCCCTGCTTATCAGTCCCAGCACCGTCGTATCATCCGCAAACTTGATGATGTGATTGGTGTTGTGCGTGGCTGTGCAGTCATGAGTCAGCAGGGTGAAGAGCAGTGGACTAAGCACACAGCCCTGCGGTGCTCCAGTGCTCAGTGTGATGATGCTGGAAGTGTTGTAGCCCATCCGAACTGACTGGGGCCTCTCTGTCAAGAAGTCCAGGATCCAATTGCAGAGGGTGGTGTTTAGGCCCAACCTGCTCAGTTTTACCACCAGCTTTGGAGGGATTTGGATCTTACTCATTAGCCTAACTTGAAAACCTAAGTTGAAAAGTCTTCGAAAATTCCACTGGGAAGTTATCAGGCCCTGCTGCATATCCACTTGAGTGTTTATAGCATTCAGTTTTTCTGAGTATGTCTGAGGTTTGTCCTATTCCTTTGCAATAAAATTGTCTCATCTTCTTTAAACTGAGTACAATATAAGGACTCACAGTACACCCTAAATGTGTGAGTTACATTTTTATGGTCAGTGATTTTATCTCCAGTTGTATTGGAGATACTTGCAAAGTTTGATAGTAGACAAATTATTAATTGATGAAAAAATATTAAATTCTTGAGTAACTGTGATGTACTGGTGAGAAGTAGGAATATTCCCTGAATTTGGATTTAAGAATATCCTTGGGTCTGATAAGTTATAGTCCATTAAAAACTATGTGATTGTCTTTGTGGTATTAGATGTTGTCATCACTGTAGCTGAAGATCTGTCCAGGTCTAGATTTAAAACATAATTAAAATCTCCAGCCATTATACTTTTATGAATGCTCATATTGTGATTTGATACAAATACATTTTGGATAAAATCTCTATACCAAAATTACTTTAGATTTGAAATAAATTCCCTATCATCATGCCATATAGCCCTTAAGCATCAAATACTAGGGCGGCGCAGTGGATGGCGCTGCTGCCTCACAGTTAGGAGACTGTATGTTCTCCCCGTGTCTGTGTGGATTTCCTCCGGGTGCTCCAGTTTCCGCCCACAGTGGTGTGTGGGTGTGTGTGCATGCCCTGCGGTGGGCTGGCGCCCTGCCCGGGGTTTGTTTCCTGCCTTGTGCCCTGTGATGACTGGGATTGGATCCAGCAGACCCCCGTTACCCTGTAGTTAGGATATAGCGGGTTGGATAATGGATGGATCAGATACTATGTCTGATGCCACAAATTAAGATGTATTGTATTTAGATTTCCACACCTCCGGTTTTCTTTGTATAACTAGAGTGAAAAATTTGTCCGATTCCATCTCTTTTCAATTGAAAGTGATCCTTACTTGAGTCTCCTGTAAAAATACTATCTTAGCATTTAGGCTTATGATATAGGAGAAAACTATTTTCCCTGTAGGTCATGATAGAGACCTTTAACATTCCAGCTTACAAAGTTCAAGGTTTGGTCGTAGAGATATGGTTTCTGAACTTTAAAAAGTAGAAAGTTTTTTCAAACATTAGTTTGCACTTTGATTTTATATTATTGCCAAATATTATGGCTAAGGAGCTTTTTACTATTCTGGGACTTACAAATGAGAGGCTTAAAAGGATAGATAAGAAGTAATTTTGTATCTCTTCACCAAACCCAAGCCCTCTTACATTTTGCCTCCTGAAGTAAGGTGAGAGTACACTTCACAGAATTCTAGTCCTCTAACATATCAAAAGACAGGGCACATCAAAAGTAAAAACACACCCCCAGCAGTGGTGTATTAAGGATTAAATTAAGATATGTTATGATAATACAGTCCAGATACAATAAACCTACAGTATGATGTAAAACTGTCTTGTGTAAAATAAAAAGGAAAATTCTTCTTCTGTGATATAACCATAAGGAACTGGAAATCAAAAGGGTTTCTTACACTACATATATAGTAGTATATAGCATTTCTTATAGAGTATGCACATATAAAAGTATGTGCACTGCCTTAAGCACAAATGGTCTCAACTTGTTGGACAGTAAATTGGTGCACAACTATTAAACCCTATTAAATGGGTTTCAAGCTTTTCCAGCTAATAGTACTGTATCTCTGATAAAACAAATAGTTTAGACAATATATTAACTGAAAACCTTTGGTCTACAGAAATGAGAAAATTCAATATATTCAAGTGTTATCTAAAATAAAATTAATTTGTAGGAATCAGAATTCAAAAGCATAAACCCACACAGGCAAAGCAGTAATGTGTCCAAATTGTTTGTATACCAACGATTCTTTGAAAATTCAAATGATTTTAATTTGAACATGATTTTAATATAAGACTTATAAGATCATTCATTTGAATATCAGCTTCTTCCAAACTTAGACTGAGTTGAAATTAAATTGCTCAATAAAGTGGAATGCGTTATTGCAGGTGTCAGTTTATAGCCAACATTTAAATGATAAGTTTTCATGGAGTTAGTTTCTTCTACTAATGGCCATCCATATTGGCTTGGCCACTAACTTGGGATGGAAAATATCTAGAGTTGGAGAGTAAATTGTGAAAAGAGTTCAACTGGCAGAAGGATGACATAGTGAGTGAGAGAGAGATAGAGAGAGAGGGTAAGGAAGAAATAGAATGAGAGAGACAGAGAGAGGACTGTAATTTGTTACCAAGGTTATGGCAAGGGGCAGTTTATACTTCACGCTCAGAACTCACACGAGCATGCATCATGGCAGCCACGCATTCCCAACGTTTATTTAATGCGTCCTCTGAGCATGTGTGCACGACTTGCAGTACCATCAAAAAATCAGGGGGTGCAGTGTGTTCAGGTTGGAATGTGACATCAGAGTCTCTGTTTACTATGAACATGCAGATCTACCAGGATCAATATGCATGCTTTGATGTTTGATTAATGATTTGATGTGGTGAAGCAAATTGCTAACATCCAAATGTATTTGTGGTGCTTTTCTTTTCAGGTGCTGCATATTCCCCATCATAATGATGCCATACATTTTAAAGGTCTCACATACTATCTTCTGTGCCATCTTTTTTTTTTTTTTTTTTTTGCACCTTCAAAACAGCATTATAATTTATGACATGTACAGCAGCAAATTTGAGCCACAGAGAAAAAAAATTAGGGACGCAGTGAAAAGGTCTACTTTGTGATTAAAGTGGAAATTTTGACTTGAATCTTGCAGTTTATTTTGTCATTAAAGTTGACCGCTGTAAACATAATCTTAAAACTGACCCAGTTGTTAATTGCTATGTACTTCTGGGGCTTCCTCCTGTGCTGACAGCAGCAGCAGGAAGCAATTGCCACACAGAACACATTAAATATATGATATTCCAGTTTTCTGCACATTTAGAATCCTTCGATTTATACTTGATTTCAATTTCATGATGAAATTTGTTAAAGCATGTATATTACCTTTTACAGATAAATTGTTAATTTCATTTAAATAAAGAATGCTGTTAATAATAACACATGTGGGGGCTGAGTGGTAGCGCTGTGGCCTCACAGTAGGAAATCACGTCCCTGGTGTGTTTCCACCCAAGGACATGCAGGTCTGGGGAATTGGTGATGCTAAAATGACATTAGTGTGTGTGTGTGTTTGTGTGCTTGTATTCACTTTGCCATGAGCTGATGCCTTGTCCAGGGATTGTTTCTGCTTCGTGCCCAAAGCCTGCTGGAATGGGCACATTCCTGGATTGCTGTATGTAATCATTAAACATCCATCCTTTTCAGAGATATTGTGGCTAGATGTCCTGGGAACTTAATGAATGTTTCAGGCAATTCACAACACAGTGAAGCTGAACATTGTTTTCTCCACGTGATGATCTCTCACACTGCTACCTGGTGGAATCTTACAGATTTAAATAAAGTACTTGTGCAAGTATAAACAGTACACGGATTGTGTAGTAGCAGTAGTGTCTGCAGGCACTCATTGCATTGTGTGAAGTATAAACCTGGCCTAAGAGAACAAGTCACATCACCTAGTAGGGAGATAATCAACACTCATGTAGGTATCCCTCGAGGCTAAATGGTTGATTGCTTTGCTGTTAATTCTGTAATTTTGTGTTTTTAGCATTGCAATGTGTAATTTATCCATTATAAAGGCAACAATTTTGATAAGTCTGAAGTCTTTGACATCACTAAATTTGGAGCATTAATACAATGCTACTCCCACCTGTTGCAGTATATACAGACATATGAAACTCACTAGGGATGTACAATAAATCAGACCAGTACAGACTGTACCAATATACCACATACCAAACAGTATTGGACAAAAATAGAGTAGAACAAACTTAATAAAAAGGTCCAATAATTATATCAGAAATGAAACACTAAGATGAAGATATTAAATATAAAACAAAGTTGCAAAAAGTCTTAATAAACACTGTTTTGATAGAAGCTTTCTGGTAATTTTTCACCATGAGCAAGATAACCAACAAAATAGCAATATGCAACTCTTCCTTTGAAAATGTTTTACAGGGATTAAAGGACACGTATGCTACCTATCTTAAAGCCAAAAGAGAAACTTGTATTGTCTGTGTAGTAAACTGTGCTCATTTGTCATTTAAACTGTGATTTCAAAAAGTTTAAGTACTGAATAAACCCACACTGAATATTACTGTAATATTCATGGCTCAAAACTGCAGAGCCCTGAGGGGACATGGTGCAATTTTTTTTTTCCTGGGAAAAATAATGGTGCATACCACTTGTTATCTCATGCCCACCCCTTACAATAGATTGCACACCAGATGCTTCAAGGCTGCACCAGCTAATATTGCGTATTCACTGCATACATCCAGATGAGCAACAAATACCATTGTGTGTGACTTTACATCATTTTCTGTGAACAGGATATATCACTGAATAGTTTGATGTTATACTCCACAGAAATGGATATTGGCAAATTTAAAAAAGTAGGCTATACATTCACGCCCAGGCTGTTGGATCCATGAAGCAGCAGTGCTAAGCACTGCACTACTGTGTAGTAAAAGGAAATTACATTAGTTAACTAACAACTTGCCGCTACTTACTAGCTCACAGCCAGCTTTTTATTTAATATTAATAATTACTTATTATTTACTTTGCTTGCATGTGAATTTTGCCCTGTCAAATGTGGATACACAATTTAATTCTCTGGTAAACTTAGCACAATTGCAAATTTACACCAATGGACTGTGGTATTTAACATGCACCCTGAAGATTTAAATCCAATCAGGCCACTTCATTTGTCACTGTTTTCTGCCAAGAGATATGCCCTTGTTAAAAAGAGATCATTTTTGCCTGGCCAAACTTGAAAATCCTAGTCAAATCCACTGGCAAACCTGGCACTTTGGATCATCTGTTGCACGAACTGTGATATTTAAAGGCATAGAAGAGATCTGAATCATAGTGCGACCATTTTTATTATGTTTTTGACAATATGGATTCCTAAGTTAAATTTTACGTTATAATTGCTTACCTCAAATGTAGGGGCACTAGGGAAATTCATTGGCTAACTTGCCATGTTAGTATGTTTACAGTGTTGAGAAAAAGAAAGCACCTTCTTTCAGTTTTCTTACATGCGAGTGGTAAATGCCAAACATCATTGACCATACTCTAGATGAATGGGACATTTAAGCGGACAGGTCTATGAGAATAGTAACCGAAAACAAAGTAAAACTAGTAAAAGTTGTAGATATATTGAGGAAATGAGAAATGTGTGCATTTTAATGTTAAACAAAGTAACATTCATGTAATTAAGAGCCAGACTTAATAAGTTTCTATCAAAATTCTGATAGGTGTTTGTTTAGGCTGAGTAGAATGATAATTTAGTATAATCTAAATGGATAACGGAAAGTTTTATTTTTATTCACTATAATTTGGCATGCTAAAGAAATATTTTGAACACTGTTAAAAATTGTAATTTTTAAGGTAGAAATGTATACATTACTGCAATAATTTAAGGGACTTTTTGAAGGAAGAGATGAAGTGTTTTGCATGTATTACTCATTACCCTCAGACATATTGTAATGTCTATTAGTTGTGCAAATGGTTTAAATCCTGAGATTAAACAAAAAAGGAATGGGTGCCATTGAGCTACACTATTAATTTCGTAATTGGCTTGCTGATGTTTCTTGTGTACACATTTTATTTCAATTGAAATTAAATACAATAAAACAATGAAATTTGTACATACGTGAAGAAATATTTAGTTTTTTTTACAAAACTGAAAATGCGAACCCATTTGGTGTTTTTGTTAATTTGTTTATTTTTTTTCTTTTTTCTTAGAATTCTTTCTTAGTAAGAATTTACTGGACCATTAACTCTTACCTTGCACAGTGTGCACTGGCTACTCCTTATCTTCAAATATAATAATATAATAATATATTGTTGTGATTTTGCATATAACTTGATAAATGTTTTGTATGTCTTTATTTGTAATTTAGGCGAAGCAATGTAATTTAGTTTTACATTTGTGTTTGTCCCCCCAAACCAATTTACGTCTTTTCTTTGTACTTTTACGACAGGATTTGGGGGATGTGTCTTAAACCAGTTTGATGAGTATTTCTTTGCTAAAGTCTTTCTTTCATTCCCCACACAAAGCCAGGTTAACTTAACATATGGTCTCGGAGGGTTGCAGGTGTTAAGATGTACTATTTCCCCCATTGGTCTGAGATATGGTTGCCTGGATTGGCTGTAGGGCTTGGACAGAAAACCTATAAATTTTCTTTCCACATTCTATCTCTCTTACTAACATCTGAAAAGAAGCATCTCTCTTGCTAATCTGTGATGATGTAGAAGTATCTTTCTCTTGCTAACAACTAAAGAAGACTATCACACCATGAACTGAAGACAACACAATGAATAGCACAGCTTCAGCCATTTTGAACAGACATGTGGCAAAAAGCTAAGCACCAATGATGCCTTAACTAGAGACATTAAGTTACTGCAAGTCTGTGTGCCACCTGAATTACACATCACCATTTTATCAGGTTGTATGGTTGCCAATATTCAAATGTACTTTGCATTTTGTTATTATTTATGAATATTATCAGTAATACATTATTTTATGTGTAACTTAACTCCTGCTTGTCTTTTTACTACATCTAATTGCCTGAGGTTATAGATATAGAAGGGAAGGTGGGGTTAAGTTATACAGTATACAATAATCTATACTAATAAAAGGCAAAGCCCTTACTCACTCACTCACTCATCACTAATTCTCCAACTTCCCATGTGGGTGGAAGGCTGAAATTTGGCAGGTTCATTCCTTACAGCTTCCTTACAAAAGTTGGGCAGGTTTTATATCGAAATTCTACGCGTAATGGTCATAACTGGAAGCAGTTTTTCTCCATTTACTGTAATGGAGATGAGCTTCAACGCCATGGGGGCGGAGTTTAGTGTGACATCATCACGCCTCCCACGTAATCACGCAGTACATAGAAAACCAGGAAGACCTCAAAAAGCGCTGAAGAAAACATGCATTATATAATTGAGAAGGCAGCGAAACAATAAGAAGCGAGCGAGTGACATATACTACCATATTCATGAGTTCTGCTACTTCGGAAACAAAGCATGATGTAAACCTACACTTTAAATTAAGTTCATAGACAGGCTGCCGCTGGCGTTTGTAATTTAGTGCCTGCCCATATAAGGCCGTCTGTCAGCGGCAATCCAATAGCAAACTCCCACTAAATATTCACGGGTTAAGGACTGTGCTTATGCAGAGGAAGATGAGATGGTCAGGGTGGTGTTTGGTACAAACTCAGCGAAACTGCGAGAGAAAGTTTTAAGTGCCAGGACTAAGGTAACATTAAATACAGCCATGGACATAGCACGAGATGGCACCAGCACAGCTGGGAACCTTCGATGCATGTACACCGAGCGGCTCACGTGAACTGGCGCGAGTGCACAGATAAAAGCAACAGTTCCAAAGAGCTGAACAAAACCAATTACACAATTGAAAAGGCAGCAAAAAATATGAAGCGTCTGATACATACAAGCATATTCATAAATCCAAAACAAAGCACACGTTGGAAAAAGTCAAAGTCCCGCTAAAGGAAGACAGTGTAAAAAAAACCCGTGCATGCAGGTCTCAGATAAAGAAGAAGACGAGCTGTTTATTGATGCAGTAAGAAACGAATCGATGAATGAAACCTGTCATCTTTACAACGATTGACAAACACGGAATGTAACTTGAACACAACACATCCTACAAATACGAACCTGATTGAAAGAAATAATGATAATCAAATCCTTGATGACAGCAACACTCAGTAACACTCACAAAACAAATACTGTATATTGACAGTCATGTTACGTTATTTTTAAAATGTTCCCTTTTCTTTTCTAGCTTTTTAACACACTACTTCTCGCTGCGATACGCGGTATATATATATATGTATATATATATAACCCGATCTACATACTCGAATAATGGATACTTTATTCGCCATCAATGATTGTTTTGGTAAAGCCATACTCAGTGTATTCATTAGATGAGCGGTAAAAAGTAAGAGCGAGGGAGGATGACTTATTGAGGCATGCAGGCTGTAGTCTTGCGTCAACTCTATCTGAATTGCGATCACATTTGAAAAAATATATCTTTTCAAGTTCTATTTAGTCCATATGTGTCAAACTCAAGGGCCGGGCCACATCCGCCCGGCGTGTAATTATATCCGCCCGAGATCATTTTATATACTGTATTATTGTAATTAAAGCCCGGGTATATGAAGCTCTGGTAACACAATAAACTACAGATCCCATAATGCAGGCTTCAGCTGCCTTGCGAACACTTACTGCGTTAATCAAGTCTACCTTATGATGCTGCAAGTTATTGCGAAGCTAGCTCACACGATGCTGAAGAGAAAAGTTGATTCTGAAAATAGAGCCTTTAAAACCGATGGGAGGCTGAGTATATGTTTACTGAACCCGTGTGTCTCATTTGTGGAGCTAATGTGGCTGTAATTACAGAATTTAATCTAACGGCACTATGAGACAAAACATCAGGGTTAACCTGAATGCAATGCAGAAGATACAGAAAGCAGCATAATTAAATAAGAATCTGACACTTCAGCGGACGTTTTAACCCGTGCACAATCACAAAGTGATTTCAAGTGAAGCTGCTTTTATGGGAGACACAAATGCACCAGTTCACCTTGCCCACTTTCCCTGTTGCCAAGTAATGTTAAACCAAGTCGTCACTACGGTGTTCCCAAATACGCACTTTGCTGATAAACTGAGCGCACTGAGTTTGCACGGCGCTTTGGTGACTTTGAAGAACAAAAAGTCCGTCTACATGCGGCTCAACCTTGTGCATGTTTGGTAGCACATATCTGTGTGAGAAGCTCTTCTCAGTGATAAAGACTAACAAAACAGCACACAGGAGTCGCCTCACTGATGAGCACCTGCAATCCATCCTGAGAATCTCCACAACACAGAACCTCACACCAAACAGAAACGAACCTGTGGCCAAAAAAAGATGCCAGGCGTCCAGCTCTAAAATGACATATGAGCAAAGACAACTGAATGATTTGATTTGTTATTGCTGAAAGGAACACATTTTATTTATATTTCTAGGTTTTGTTATGCAGCATGTTCATATTTGAATTTGTATAATTTTGACAGGATATATTTTTATGGAGAGCAAAATCTTTTGGGATATTTAAAATCTAAGTTTATTTTTATATAAAATTACATAAGAGTAAAGAAATGTGAATGTTTGTTCTTTTAACGTTTACTTTATTTCTAACTTGTATAATTTAGACAGGATAAATTTTTATGGAGAGCAAAATATTATAAGTTGTTTAAGGTTTGAGTTGATTTATTCAGAATAATATTCCTGTCTGTTTTACCATTCCTACCAAAGATATTTCTGTCGACTAAATAAAAATTCCTTCTATTTAAAATTTAAATAGAACTTGAACAAATACGATAGTTCATAATATCCACGCAGACTTGCACGTAAGAGCGGGAGTTATCCGTTTTAACAAGCAGCGTATTGCACTGATAAGAAATAGCTGTGTGTGTATATATGTAGATATGTATGTATATGTATATATATGTTTATATATGTGTGTGTATATGTATGTGTATATATGTAGATATATATATATGTATGTATATATGTGTATATGTATAGATATGTATATATATATATGTTTATGTGTGTGTGTGTAAATATATATATATATATATATATATATATATATATGACAACAACACTCATCACTCACAACAGTGACAAAACAATTACATTGACAATCATGTTACGTTATTTTCAAAATGTTTCCTTTTCTTTTTCATTGCTTCTTTAACACACTACTTCTCCGCTGCGAAGTGCGAGTATTTTGCTAGTACCTTATAAACAGTGGTAAAACTGTGAGATTAGGTATTGTAAGGCTACATGTTAAAAATACAATAGGGGTAAGTAGAGCAAAATATATTACTCTACCAAGATAAAACAATATTATACATAATATAATTCACTGAGGCAGCATTACAATTTGAGGCTACACAGATTGAAGCAGTTTCAGCAAACACATTCAGAAATACAATTTTTAGCTAATAATATTTAGCTCAAACTCGAAAAACCAGTATTGGCCATTTGCAAGTGCTCCACTTCAAATGCAAAAATGTCTGAAGAAAGTTAAGCAGGGTGTTTGCACTGTGTATTTACTTGAAAACTAACAGAAAGTTTTATAACTGAATCACACTAACAATCAGGCTCCATTTTGTATCAATGTTTTTGTGGCACTTCAGTAAAGTAAATTATACAATGCAGAAAAACAAACTTCTCGTTTGCTTCATGACATTTGAATCTGGATTGCTAATTTGCCTGCAGAAGTATGGTTTGTTCCAAACAAATGATCACAAAATATAAGCATCTTGCCAAATTTTTCGCATTTAATGTATGATTTAATTTTTGTCTGGTTTTAACGGCACATACTTATGGGTGTTTACTAACATTAAACAAATATTATTTCCAAACCTATTAAGTTTACAATTTTCTCATTTCAACACAAACTTAACCTCCATAACATCAATTTAACTATGCCATAATTGCTAAAACTCAAACTAATATATATACTGTAGATATACAAAATAAAAATGTTTCTGTGAAAGAAAAACTAAAAATGTGCCATGAAGGTTAACAAAAAGTAAGATCAGAAGTAATAATAAAAAAAAAAAAACTAGTGTAAAAAGGAAAACCAATATAAAACCTTGACCCATACATTGCACATTATTAAAATGTTCAAGAGGCTAGTTCTGGACTATACGAGTCCTCTTTTGAAATTCTAAAGACAAACAGTATAACATGCAGTTATCTGCCTCCTCCACAAAGCTTATTCATATTTTCAAAACGTTGGCAGCACTGTAAGGATTATGTGTTTTTATTTCTCCAATTCCATCAATACCATTTAGGAGTATTGGTAAGGAGTAAACTCAGAAATATGAAGGTGAAAGTAGCCTTTGGTGTCCTGGATAAGGGCCTATTTGAAGGGAAGACTGCAGTTTGTGAGGCTCCAGGACTGTGTCTTTGATAATGAAGTAAGCAACCCCAGTGCACCACAAGAAACAGTTCTGTCCCTTTTTTGAACTATAAATATAACACCAGACCATGTCACTCACAGAAATTCTCTGATGATTCAACACTAAAGGAGTGTATTAAAAGAACATAGTAGTCAGGTTGCTTGCTGGTGCAATAGAACTATCTGCAAATTAATATCAGAAAAAGAGCAAAGAAAAGAATGATGATGAAATTGATTATCTCTGGCACACTAGTATTGAGTAATTTCTGCCAATGAATTATTCAGAAGTGTGTGAAGAAATGCCACTGGAGCTCCTTTATACTTAGAGTAATACACCTTTATAATGCCTCACTGTGGTGGTGACCTTTTTTTTCCCCCATCTTTAGCCATGCCTGAAGTTTTGTTTTTAGTAAATGTTGTGAGTACTTATTTGTTAGAATAATTATATATTTATTTACTTTATGAGTTTCTGTAACAATCCAAATTTCTCCCTTCAGATAAATAAAGTTCTCTATCTATATACACACACACAATACAAGGAAAAAAACTAATAGACATTGATTGTATTATATGAAAAAGCTAAAAAAAAATATTTACTGCACAAAAAAACAATCTGAAAAGCAGATGATATTTTCTAAGGCATGTTCCTTTATGGATTCATTCCTTTATTCTTTTATAACTTTTCATGCCAGACTTCATAAATTCCTCTTTTTTTTCTTTATAAGGTCAGTCTCAGCTTCTTATTATTTCCAGATTCAAACTACGTTGCATATTTTTCCAACTGAGACTCCAAATTACTGTAACAATATATATAGCAAAATAAAAAGGCAGACAAAAAGAAAAACAGTTACACACATGCACAAAACAGTATGCATACACATGACTATGAGCAAATAAATAATATATTTCTGCATAAGTTGCAATTATTAACTGTCAACATAAAATATTTCCTTGTTTAGTTGGAAAGGATCATGCTTAAAAAGTGTCTATGGAAACTAGCCTTAAATTGAATAGATAGTGCTAACTTCAGAGATTTGAAGTAAAATAAAATTATTAACGGTGTAATTTTCTAACTCTGTTCTCATATATTTGCTCTCAACATCATTTGAATTTCTGTCCACCATTAACTGAATAGATTTTAGCACAATAAATCATATTTCTAACTCCTAACACATTAGCTTGCTCCTACAAACAATGTTCAGACAAATTCCATTACTAAAGTTCACATAAAAAGTATCTGAAACATTAACACATTTATTCCACAAAACAGCAATTGAATACAAAATATGATTTAATGTGTTACAAAATATATAAAATAAAATACATTGTGTCTCAGTAAGCTGACAATTCAAGTTTTCCAGCATTAATGAAGAGCATAGGCAGTGATAGTTGTCAGAATAGCACACTGTAAGGAGTACAAAGCTAAACCTAATAAAAATAAAATGTAAAAAAATATATATAATTTGAAATAGGCAGTAGGCAATAGATGATTAAAAACTATTCACAAGGTACAAGTTTTCTATCAAAGGACATTTTTATTATCTTTTATTTTCCAAAGAGATTCCATAACATGACACAAATCACATGTGGATGAAAAAATATTTTTTTAAAGTAAATAACTTGAATTCAAATCAAAAATGGAGGGGAGGATAAACATGTAAATTAACATAAGCGAATTTTAATGCACATTCACGTGCCTACAGCCCCATCCTGACTCCTCCCAAAATTGTACATATTTCAATATGCAAATCAATATAAACCATTGTTCTGTTAAAAGACAATAGTAAAAGCAGTTATGAAAAAAGATGACTTTCAAAAAAGGAAGTGGTCAGATGTCAAAGTCGACATGAAAAGGCGAGCATCTGAGTGTCATGGAAGCGTATTAGGGCCACAGAGAAGAAAAAATATAGGAACACAATGAAGAAAGAAAAGGTCTATGCACTGACAGTAACAGCAATAAAGCAGCTAATGTATTTGGAATAGTTTGGCCACTCCATGCACTGTTATATTGTTACAGAATGATTACAAAGAAGTGCCTTAAATTTGTAAACGATATGCAGTTGGTGCGTTTGAAACAGCCTGCATCATGGATATTAATCTAAAAAAGAAAGATCACAGAAACAGTAGTACTGCTTTGACACAAGGTAACACCAGTTTGCAAGACCGAAGAGAAAAATGCGTACCTACCATGAAAATTTGTGTGACTTTAAGTGAGCATAGAAATAGGCGTATGTAACATTTTTGTGTGAATGCATCGTTTATACATGATTCCCCGACTGAATCAAAATTTATCTTAATCAAATTAAAAAAAAAAGGACAAAACCTGTTTCCTGCACAGAATGCACACTGGGTAACAGTTTATAAAAAACACACAGCAACATATGTACAAGCACTAGAGAAAATAAATTGCACTTACCTTGACTTTTAATATTAGATGAGTATTTTTAACAAAGAAGCAATTTTAAAGTCCACACAATATAGCTAATTATAAGAAGGAGAGTTATCTGTTTTACTTTAATAAAGTCAGGAAATAGACAAATTATGTTGATGCTAAAAAACTACAGGCTAGTTAGGTGACTTTCTCACTGTTAAAGTAGCAAAGGCCTAGGGTGTTCAGCAGCAATTATCAAGTAGTAAAACATTATCTTATGATTATTCTAAACCTTTGTTAAACAAATTGTTTCATAAAGTTTAGTCAACCACACTACAAATGTCTAAAACCAATCTTTATCTTCTTTCTCATGTTTACATCCTCACACTCTATTTACTCCTGCATTTTGCTGTCAATTCAGAAACTTTTTTCTATCTATACTGCTCTATGAATCCCATACCAAATGGCATGTAACAGAGACATTTTTGTTGTCATTCCAAGAGAAGGAGCAAAACAAACATTGACATTGATTTTAAGAATCCCATACCAAACATCACAACCAGGAATAAAATGCACTGAACTTGTCATTCAAATAAATGTTGCATCACAAACATTAATATTGCTTTTAAGAATTCCATACCAAATGGCACATAACAGAGACATATGCATTGCATTCATCATTCCAGGTGCTCACCAGCAATAAAGCCTTTATTATATGCTGCCTACAGTAAATAACCTCAAAATTACTTTTTTCTGTAATTAGTCTGCATGTAATTTGATGTGTTTATATTTGCATCAAGTTAAATATATAAGCAGACACAGCAAGTTTTAAGTAAAATAAAGCAGTTTAAAGCACAAAATTTAAGAAATTAATCCAAATCTTTTTTGGAAAACAAAAATCAGAAAGTACAAATAGACTACTAGGAAGCTTTGCACCCTGCTTGCTTCACTGGGCTATGCGCTAGCCTCTTTGTGGTTCTGTCGCTCGCATATGGAGATGCGGATGTACAATTTAAACATTTTTATTTTCATTGGAATTATTACATATGCATAATAGAACTATCTTACATTACAGTGAGTAATTAACCATATTAAAAAAGAGTAAAATGTAATAATTTGAAAGTAAATTATGTTTCATGTTGCATAAAAAGATTTCGTTCTGTTTGGTTTTGAAATTAACATGCAACTACTTTTTAAACTTACGCTTTTACTGTAAAACTTCAGTAAAAACAATTTTTTAATCAATATTATATTGTATTTTGATTCTGTGTTTGGACTTTCATGGTGACAACGCAACATATAATTGCCCGTGATTGAATTTCATTTTTTTTTCTCTATTAAATAAAATGAGTTTTTTGAATGTTTGTCTCTGAGATTTGTCTCCTTTGCAAAAGCTATTCTAACGGGAAACTGTTAACAGTTTAATACGAATGGCATATCAAGATCTTCTTTGTTGTGTAATGTTATCCGTAGAAGACGTACTACATTACCTTTTTTGGATACATCCTTCTTTCTAAAGTAATCTGTGCCGTGGAACACCGGACGGTGTTAACGGTTGTAGATATTCTTTGCAATATCTTTTCAACACCATCCAACCTTTGCGGGAACTATAGGTCTGACTTTGTGGTCAGCAGCACAGGACCACCGCAGGGGACTGTACTTTCTCCAGTCCTGTTCAGCCTATATACATTAGATTTCCAATACAACTTGGAGTCCTGCTACGTGCAAAAGTTCACTGACGACACTGCTATCGTGGGCTGTATCATGAGTAGGCAGGAGGAGGAGTATAGGAAACTAATCAAGGACTTTGTTAAATGGTGCGACTCAAACCACCTACAACTGAACACCAGCAAAACCAAAGAGCTGGTGGTGGATTTTAGGAGGCCCTGGCCCCTCATGGACCCTGTGATCATCAGAGGTGACTGTGTGCAGAGAGTGCAGACTTATAAATACCTGGGAGTGCAGCTGTATGATTAATTGGACTGGACTGCCAATACTGATGATCTGTGCAAGAGAGGACAGAGCCGACTATGCTTCCTTAGAAGACTGGCGTCCTTCAACATCTGCAATAAGATGCTGCAGATCTTCTATAAGATGGCTGTGGCGAGCACCCTCTTCTACAAGGTGGTGTACTGGGGAGGCAGAATAAAGAAGAGGGATTCCTCACACCTGGACAAACTGGTGAGGAAGGCAGTCTCTATTGTAGGCCTGGAGCTGGACAGTTTGACATCTGTGGTGGAGCGACAGGCGCTGAGCAGGCTCCTGTCTATCATGGAGAAGCCACTGCATTCTCTGAACAGTATCATCTCCAGACAGAGGAGCAGCTTCAGCAACAGACTGCTGTCACTGTCCTGCTCCACTGACAGACTGAGGAGATCGTTCCTCCCCCACACTATACAACTCTTCAATTCAACCCGGGGTTGAACGTTCATATTATTATACAATGTTATTGACTGTTATACCTGCCTTTGCATTCTCCACCTTACATTTTTTTTTAACTTGCACTGCATTTTATGTGAATTTCCCCTTGGGGATCAATAAAGTATCTATCCATCTATCTATCTATATAGTAAGTTGATGTTTTCATCTTTCACACAATAACCACAAACTGTTTCAGCATAGTCCATTGATGCGCATTTAACCAATCTGCAGTGTAACCGATCTGCATTTTTGCCGTTAATTTGTTTTACTTCATTGATTCTCGGTGCTGGGATTGCCAATGTACTAATTGTACAATGCACGTCTTCCCCGTGAACCCCACAGTCTCAAGCACTAATCAAAGCAACCAACCCTTCTTCTGGCACCACCACTACTCCTCCTCCTCCTCCTCCCAGGCAACCTTGTCCTCTTCCTCCGGATTCTGGCCCTGAGTGGTGGTTGCTGGTTCCTTTTATGGCCCTCCCGGAAGTGCTCCCAGTGCTTGCTCACCTGTTACCAATTGCACTCCCGGGTGGAGCAGAAGATTAGACCAGCTGGGCTCAGTGATCCATGCCGCGCCACCCCAGATCCCCACAGGGTTGTGGAGAGCTCCATCTCACATGGATCCCTGCGGGAAACTGAGGCACCATCGTTAAGCAGGGAGGCTGCCACCAAGCGTCCCAGGGGAGATACTGAGGAGCCCATGGCTACTCCCCTGGAACAAAAGCAGAAGGGGCGTCCTGGCCGCCCACCACTATATATAGGATTGGAACTCCAGCCACCGTAAAAAAAAAAACCTCACACAGCTCCGAGTCTCTTTTATTTGTCTGTTACTTATTTTCAAAAGCAATTGTGAAAATGCACCACCTAAACAGTCTCCATTCAACTGAACGTTCATATTAATCATGAGTTCATTTGTGAATTTTACTACTGTGATGGACAGCCGACGTTTCAGTCTGGCCGGGATGTCCCTCAACAGAAAGGAGGAGGAAAAGCAGCCTTTTCAGGGCACTACATCCCCCAGGACACTAGATGGCAGCTCCCCTGGACGGAAATAGTTCCCCCGATTCCCTCAGGTCATCATATGACATGGAGTCCAGTTCTTCAGCCCTGTTGGGTGCCGTGGGTGCCGCCAGGGGGAAGCTCACAAGGAACCTGCGGACTCCTATTGTCATTACAACCCTGAAGTACTTTAGAGACACGAAGACAGAAGCCCGCAGTACTCCCGGGCTACTTGAGGAAGGAGGACGTGGCGTTTGCCCCGAAGAAGGAACACTTCCGGGTCAAGGATTATTTAAAGGACTAGTTGAGACCCAGCAAGCTTAGCTGAAGTTGGGAGGGTGTGTAACGGAGCTGCTGGGAGTGGTGGATAGTGTTTATTGTTTATTATTGATTATTGGAATTGTGATTTGTGGAGTGTGCAGTGCTTCGTGTACTTTATTGAAGAAAATATTAAAATTCTTCTTGGTGTTTTTTATAAGTGTGTCTTGTACGTCTGTCTGGTGGGTTTTACGGGGCAACAGTGCCTCTAGCGTCCACACTACATATAAAGGATGACTTTATGGATGCTCTCATCTCATCGTTCCTGGTTTCGAAAATCGCCTGAAAACATAACAGTCACTCCACCCATTAAATTTTCATTGTCTCTTACATCCTTAAGCATTCTGTTTAGAGCTACTGTTCCCCTTTGTGGGACATAGTACACTCATTCCAAATGATAGCCACACAACCAGTAAAAAGTTGAATACTGAAAGGACCTGACAGATTACAAAAAGCTAACATTACAACAACAAATTACTGAACATTTTTGGTAAATCTGATAAAGAAGCTTCTTGAAGCATTGTGTTACGGGGGAAGGGGTGGGGTGTGTCACCTTCTAAAAGGCTCAGAGGATGACATGCTGCTTGAAAAGTAGGATACTGTTTTCCAGCAATTCGTTTTAGTTGGTTGAACGATGTGGGCCTTCTAACATTATGTAAAAGGACACATAATTAATAACATTCCACATTATTTGGATGGACAACATACATGTGACCAAGGGGCATTGCTTTTTCTTATATCCGGAAATCCTTCTACTGGCGATCTCTGCTTTCTTCTTTGAAATGTTTTTCTGTTCCATGTTTAATACGATTGGTACTTCATTGTATAACAAAGTCTTAGCAAATTCGTCCCTTGAACATAATTCAAAAAAAGCCAAAAGGGTGATAAATAGGTGGTTCATTGATTCAATCGGAAATGTTGCTTGCCATAAAGTAAACATTGTGATCATTTTCTAAATCAACACTTAGTGTGTAAAATATGAGGATATCTTTTATAAATAAGGAAAGATAAAATCCTCCACACAACTTCAGAAGAACTTATAGAATGCCCCATTTGGTACTGATACACCTCATCATTTTCTTTATTAACAATAGCAAACATAGCTTATTCAGTTGCTTTGTTTACATATTTACAGATATATTTAATTAGTTTAACTGAATTGCAAAACTTGATGTTAATGGGAGCGTTAAAATGTTTTGTATAAAAGGGTGTGGTGGATGTGGCAACACGCTGTAATTAGCGCACGCTCCGGACCTCAAAATCAAAACTATTTTTGCTGCTATGACAGATAAAATATTAACCCTTGGAAATTAAACACAAACTAGAAGATCAAGACTATATAAAGTGAATATAAATATATGCATATTGTGGCTGACGGCCAGTGCCCTTGCCCAGCGGGGATGCTTTGGCAGTGGAAGGACTGGGGTGCATAGGGAGCGTGCACAGGGCATTATCACCCCTGGATCACTAGCTGGCAGCCCCCCAGGTTGCTACAGCACCCCAGTTTCCCACAGGACACACTGGGACATGAAGTTTGTGGGCTCAGCCCTGTGGGTGCCACTAGGGTGTGCTGAAAGGACAGGGGAGCCCTACATTGCTCCCACCTCACCCTGAAGTTCTTCCAGACCATGCTCACGCGACACCAGAAGTACTTACGGTCACATAAAAGAGGCCCATTGCCACAGCTCCGAGAGCCAGATTTGTGAGGAAGGAGACAAAAGTTGCTGTGTCGAGAGGAGAGAGAGAGAGGAGAAAAAGAAAAATGGCAATACCGAGTGCTAGTGCTGCAGCTGGGTGTGAACAGCACTTAATAGTGAAGAATTTCCCATGTCTCTATCTGTGTCAGGTTTAGGGAGCGGGAGCGCCCTCTTCAGCTCACAAATATATATACACATATATGGCATATAAACCATATCATTATTGTGTTATCTATTTTACAATTAAAATGACATCATAAATAAATGAGTCTTGTAAAAAAAAAAAGTGTCAAAACATTTTTGTTTCTGTGTCACTCAAGCAGTTGACAAAGTAAATTCTTTAGGATGAACATGGGGGATAAATGGAATATTGTTCAAGGTAAATTATGAGAGAATAGTAATATAGATATGTGCTATGAGCTACCAAAGAGGATCTTATACAGAGGTACTTTAGAAAACTTAAAATATAGACTAGAAATGTTTTGTCAAATGTTATGTTAAAACGGATTAATAAGGTGTAATTGACTAAACAGCCTAGTCTTTTCAAAACTTTACATGTATTACATTATGTCACATACTGCATTTTGTGAACCTAATTCGAAAAGCCTTTTCATTACCAATGCCCAGTGCCTATTATATAATTCTTTTTCCCCTAGAAACATGCTTTGCACTCCTGATATGTTTCCTGCGTTAAATGTGATACTGTTGGTATAAGCCCTTCATAAATATGTAATAGACAAAGTGAGTTCAAGAACTAGACCATAAATTAATCATTCATCTAAAAGTATTGGAACATGATATATTATTCACTATGTTAAACCTTATTCATAGTTTATTTCAGAAAAATATGCTGCCTCGCAGTTAGGAGACCCAAGTTCGCTTCCTGGGTCCTCCCTGTGTGGAGTTTGCATGTTCTCCCTGTGTCTGCGTGGGCTTCCTCCGGGTACTCCGGTTTCCTCCCACAGTCCAAAGACATGCAGGTTAGATTCATTGACAATTCTAAATTGTTCCTAGTGTGTGCTTGGTGTGTGGGGGTGTGTGCACGCGCCCTGCCTAGGGTTTGTTTCCTGTCTCGCGCCCTGTGTTGGCTGGGATTGACTCCAGCAGACCCCCATGACCCTGTAGTTAGGATATAGCAGGTTGAATAATGGATGGATGGATGGATCAACATTTCATGGAACAAATAAGGTTTCACTTCTGAACTATTGATAGAGAAAGATAACAGATCAATTTAATCAAGATCATACATACCTTAATGTAATTTAACAGCACAGCAGAAGGCAATCTTAGGGTATAACATACCATCCCATCACTTGTGTGTGGGGTTTGTTACTCCGATAACAATTATTGTTAAGGATTGTATAACATACACTACTTAGAAATGGTTCTGACATAACAGCTAGAATAGTTTAAAAGCAAATTATAAAAAGATTTAATTAAACAACTGACTAAATATGACATGTGACTGATAAGCAAAACACACAGGCCACAGAGAAAAAGTAAAAGCTAAATCATTGTTTGTAGCACACAGATTATGACAAGCACTGAGCTTCGAAAGAAGGGCTTTGTAAATTCAAACATCACTATAATAAAGGTTACATTAGAACAAACAGAATGGGCAGTGAGAATTCAGGTTAAAAGCATGTTACTCATAACATAGACATACTGTATATCTGTTAATGATTTCTACAGTTACAAGGCTTATCACTCAGAAACACTGCTCTGAAGATATGGTATCCTAACAAAAGACATACAAACCCATACATGGCGCATGTTCTTTAATTTGGCACAATAAAGCTGGAAAGTTTTAATGACCTAGCTCATTGTACCTGTAAGTTGATAATCATAACCTGGAAGATGTAAAAAAATTCACTACATAACACGCATGATGTGTTAAAAATAAAATGCTCTGAAGAAAGGGCATTCACCAAGTTATCAAATATGGTAACATTAGAAGTGAACAGGCCCAAAATTAGTGTAATGAATTTTACAGAAGACACAACATCAGTTTTTTAGCAAAAGAAACCCTACAAATCTTTAAAAAAGGAACATCCATCCATTATCCAACCCGCTATATCCTAAGTACAGGGTCACATCTTACTTTTAATATACTATAACAATAAATTAGAAACCGCAATACTTGTATCTGCTGTCACAATCAATGTTTTACTATCACCCCTGCAATTCTGCAAGTTTAAAGTTTAAGCTTAAGCTTGATAAAGGCATTCATTGTTTTGGTGACAAACTGCTTTTCATTTATTTACATATGCCATATGCACTCACATGTGTAAAGAAAAGCAAACAGACACTCAGCAGTATGTAACTAATTAAGTAAGCACATTCCTAAGTAATTACTTAAGTTGCCTGTGATTTTAACCCATTTTTATGCTGCAGGATGTTTGAAGGAATCCAGATACCAAATACAAAGTAAACTAAATGAAAGCTTACAAAGGTCCTAGATCAAAAAACACAAATTCATCAGCAAATGTTGTATAAAAGTGCAGGCCAGCACAGGTGGAAGAGTAACATGGCCTAGAATTCAACAGACTGTTTTGTGCTTTATAGTTAAGACGCACAAGAATCAGCACTATCTTTTAAACTTATGCATTTTAGATGTCCTATAACACATGTCAAATGAATGTCCTGCCTATAAGCATGTAACTCATAGGGAAACCAGTTATAAGTTTATAGTAAAACTGCACCAAGAAAAAGGCCAAGAGGCAAAGTTTTGCAAGAAAAAAGAGAATCATTGTGATTTGGAGCGCACAGTAACACATTTAAGTTTAAAGTCTCCTTGTGGTATAGCTAAAAAGTTTATGCAAGTGCATAACATACATTCATTTCAGTTGTGAACTGAGTTACTACTAGTTGTGTTTGTCTCTGGTCAATTTGTTAAAAATGTGATTGGCACAAGTATTACATGTTTGAAACTATAAAATACCAACATAATGGGTATAATAACTACTCCTTAAAAACATAAAGGGATTGACATTCTCAGGCCCACTTAATGTAATTCAGGGTCATCGGAAATAACTGAAAAAGCACAGCTGAACTGAGCCAGAAGTGTGCTTTGCAAGCTAGTGAATAATCCAAGTGCATTTATGGTGATGGGATACAGCGGGTTAAAGTCTGTTCCATTAATGCATGCTCCAGAATCCCCTGGCAGCAATTCACAAAAGGCCTTAAATACTGATTTGACAGATGAGCTTTTTTTAAGGAGTGGGGAAGAAAAAAAGAAAACAGACACCAAGAACCTATTCTACCAAACCTCAGACCGCACTGCTTCATGAGCAGTAAGATTTAGAAAGATCAATTGCAGCAAAATGGCAATGTTGGCACGAATATTTTTTTCATTTATACTTGTTTCATGGGTATTCTCGAGCACTATAAAGAAAAGCATCTGGAGACCTTCAGACAAAGAAGAATTAACTTCTAAAGTGCTTAGAGAGGATTCCTTAAACACTGGAGAAGCACTTCACAAGCTGAAAAGACAAAAGGTATTAATATTTAACTACATTTGCTGAGAAAAATACTCTGCAATGATTTTAACAGCATGTAACTAGTCATTTCAAAATAGTAACTTGTCTTTGTTTATTTTAATGTAGGATTGTCTATATAGCTTAAGCACTACCACTAAACATTTTATGTGTGTTCTTAGCATCTAAGCATTCCGTAGAAACTTGGAAAAACACATCAAAAGTAAAAAATATATGATTAAAATCAATCATTGTGCATCTCATTGCTCTAAAAGAAACACTCAAAATTATATTCAGACTACAAGTATATGTTTCAAAATACAGTGCAACTTATTGTTTTCAGCTGCATTATTAATTTTCATATATAGTTTAGTGGGCTTAGCAATCTGTTTATTAAGATTTTAATACAGTCTTCAGTAACTCTTTCCTTTTACGTATGTTTTCATATATTGGCCAAGTTCCAAATACATTTCTATTCCTACACAGCTCAGGCTTTGGAAACAATGTATTAAAATGCTCTTAAGACTGAATTCCTCAACCTCCATTAATTTAATTTGCCACGTTGTGGTCCTACATGCAATGGAATGAAATACATCTGTTAGTTCAAGTGCAAAGCATTGGGATTAGCTCTGAGAAGAATTGTATTTTCCACATGCTGTGTATTTACCATATATACAACTCCTGCTCCCTGAATCTATGAAATACAGTACTACATTTTTCCTAAAAGATACAATTACATTAAATATATTAACTACATATTCATTATCAACCATTAGGTTTAATTTGCTGTTGTCTATTTATCATTTCTGTAGGGGTACATTTCCTATATACTTGTATTCTAGGTAATATTGAATGCTGTCTTAAATGGAAAAAAAAACTAAACAGAAAGTTCATACTTTTACAACTTACATTCTTAACATCTATTAAAAACAAAGGGAAAAGCATTTACTCTATTTACACAAATTCTAAGGGAGGGATAATTATCTTTCACCCTCCATAAGTGACAAACTACAGTGCATCCGGAAAGTATTCACAGCGTATCACTTTTTCCACATTTTGTTATGTTACAGCCTTATTCCAAAATGGATTAAATTCATTTTTTTTCCTCAGAATTCTACACACAACACCGCATAATGACAACGTGAAAAAGTTTACTTGAGGTTTTGCAAATTTATTAAAAATAAAAAAACTGAGAAATTACATGTACATAAGTATTCACAGCCTTTGCTCAATACTTTTTCGATGCACCTTTGGCAGCAATTACAGCCTCAAGTCTTTTTGAATATGATGCCATAAGTTTGGCACACCTATCCTTGGCCAGTTTCGTCCATTCCTCTTTGCAGCACCTCTCAAGCTCCATCAGGTTGGATGGGATTCGTCGGTGCACAGCCATTTTAAGATCTCTCCAGAGATATTCAATCGGATTCAAGTCTGGGCTCTGGCTGGGACACTCAAGGACATTCACAGAGTTGTCCTGAAGCCACTCCTTTGATATCTTGGCTGTGTGCTTAGGGTCGTTGACCTGCTGAAAGAAGAACCGTCGCCCCAGTCTGAGGTCAAAAGTGCCCTGGAGCAGGTTTTCATCCAGGATGTCTCTGTACATTGCTACAGTCATCTTTCCCTTTATCCTGACTAGTCTCCCAGTTCCTGCCACTGAAAAACATCCCCACAGCATGATGCTGCCACCACCATGCTTCACTGTAGGGATGGTATTGGCCTGGTGATGAGCGGTGCCTGGTTTCCTCCAAACGTGACGCCTGGCATTTACACCAAAGAGTTCAATCTTTGTCTCATCAGACCAGAGAATTTTGTTTCTCATGGTCTGAGAGTCCTTTAGGTGCCTTTTGGCAAACTCCAGGCGGGCTGCAATGTGCCTTTTACTAAGGAGTGGCTTCCGTCTGGCCACTCTACCATACAGGCCTGATTGGTGGATTACTGCAGAGATGGTTGTCCTTCTGGAAGGTTCTCCTCTCTCCACAGAGGACCTCTGGAGCTCTGACAGAGTGACCATCGGGTTCTTGGTCACCTCCCTGACTAAGGCCCTTCTCCCCCGATCGCTCAGTTTAGATAGCCGGCCAGCTCTAGAAGGAGTCCTGGTGGTTTTGAACTTCTTTGACTTACGGACGATGGAGGCCACTGTGCTCATTGGGACTTTTCTGTAACCTTCCCCAGATTTGTGCCTCGAGACAATCCTGTCTCGGAGGTCTACAGACAATTCCTTTGACTTCATGCTTGGTTTGTGCTCTGACATGAACTGTCAACTGTGGGACCTGATATAAACAGGTGTGTGCCTTTCCAAATCATGTCCAATCCACTGAACTTACCACAGGTGGACTCCAATTAAGCTGCAGAAACATCTCAAGGATGATCAGGGGAAACAGGATGCACCTGAGCTCAATTTTGAGCTTCATGGCAAAGGCTGTGAATACTTATGTACATGTGCTTTCTCAATTTTTTATTTTTAATAAATTTGCAAAAACCTCAAGTAAACCTTTTTCATGTTGTCATTATGGGGTGTTGTGTGCAGAATTCTGAGGAAAAAAATGAATTTAATCCATTTTGGAATAAGGCTGTAACATAGCAAAATGTGGAAACAGTGATGCGCTGTGAATACTTTCCGGATGCACTGTATATCACCAGAAACAAAAGAAAGATTCAAAATATTTTCTATAAGGTCTAACAAAATGAGACAAACATACAGTATAGCTGTCAACACAAAGATTCTTTGGGCTTCCAACTTAAGATTTCTGTCAGGTTATATTTTCAAATTAGAGCACAGAAAACTATCAATAAGGAAATCTCCAGAGATTTCACAAAACACTGAAGTAGCTTTTAGTCCAGTCTTTCTGTTGTTACATGACTCAAGTTATAAGGAAATTTATACTGTACCATCAAAACAGACTAACATGGAACAATAAAATACATTATGTTTGTTCTCTCAACAGAAAGCAGTGAATGAATCAATAGATACTGGAGGTGCAGCACGTGGCCCAGGAACAGAACCAGGTAAATAAGACTATTATATTCAGATGTTGCATGTCCCACTTTTCTCTTTCAACATTCTCTTATGGAAAAAAGGCAACCTTATCTGCATACATTCCTTTACCTACCTTTTTAGGTCAGTTTTTCATGTTACATTGGTGCAAATGTGGCCAAAAGGCATATACTGAGTGGAAATGACACTTTTTCACACATAGTTTGAAAGTAAACACAAGAAGTAACCATTATACCAGTACACTGACTTATAAATATTTAAAATTTGTTATTCAATATGAAGTATCCTTTACGAATTTTATTATGTGATCGGAGTGCATTCAAGGCAAGCTCAACTCTTTAAACAGATACTCTAAGATGTACCACACTCTCTGCCTGCTGAGTTTAGGGAACTGCTCATTTTATAAATCTGTAAAAAAGTGTATTAAAGTGTAGTGATGTGAGACTGATCTTGGCTCTTCGAGACATTATGAATAAATCAAATTGGTGATTCTTTGGCAAATTTCACAATACAGAAGGCCGAAAAATTATGTAGATTAAAACCACATGATTTTAGTGGTATATAGAATCACCTAGTGTTCTACTATCACATTATATGTGAGCTTACAGCTACATACTCACTTGATAGGCATCTGTATTACAAAAATACACCATACAAAAAAAACAGCACAGCTCTCTAAAGAACTACACAGAGCAACTGACCTTGGTGTTGTGCATACACCTTGACGTGTGTATCTGTTAATTAGATAATAAATTATCTAACACAGTGGCACAGAGGTAAGAGCTGTTCCCTCTGAACTCCAGGGACCTAAGCCTAAATGCGTGCCTGTCTACTAGTGCATAATGAACATTCCCTCTGTGTTTGTCTGGGTTACATCAAAGTCATTCCAATAAAATTACATTCTAGGTTGATTATGGAATCTGAATTGTTCTGGATCAGGTGAAGGCATGGCTGTGAATATTCGTGTGCTTAGTGATGGACTGCCATGCCATCCAGGGTTGGTTTCTGCCTTATTTTTCTGATATGTCTTACACAAACCAGTAATGGAAAAAGCGCAGAAAAAAAGAACACACAGATGCATGAATAGATTTGCTATTTTAATATTTAATATTAAATATTTAATATTGTGATAAAACAAAGCTATAAACACTGCGATTTTGTGACAATGCTTTTCACTCTTTCAGAATTACCAACTTGCCTTCTGTGTGTATGCTTGAGTGGATCAGTGTACTGTGAAGAGGTTTCACCATCTATTGACAGAGTTCCAGCACTGCCAAAGGAGACAGCCTATTTATATGCCAGATTTAACAAGATAAAAAAAATTGAAGTAAAAGACTTCAGTGATATTCGTAAGTAAAGTCTTGCAGGGAATGTATAGTAGTGTTATTGTTTGTGACATCGTTGTGCATTTCTCATAATAAAGTTATATACAATTTTTGTATATATCAGCAAAATTAACACATAACCAAAAATTTGATTTAAACAAACTAATGAATTTAACTCCATACTGTTTAATTTTTCTGAGGACAATAATGTTAGTCTAGAGGTCTCAAGACTTCTGGGTCAGAATCCCATTTACTCATGTATGTTTGGGTTTTAATCTGTGTGCTGTGCTTTACTTAGCTCCCAAAAGATGTGCATATTAGGTTGACTGGAAATTCCAAATTGAACCAGTAATATTAAGTATGGCAACACATATGGATATCTTAAAGCTGAATATATGTGGTACGTCCAATAAAAATTGAATAAAAATATTTTCTAAAGATTCTTATTTCAATAAACAGCAAGGACACAATCTGTAAGTTTCTAATCTGGAAACTCCAAGGGAGAAATGTCACTCTTAGATAGTGGTACTCTATCTTCACATTCATGCATCAGTGTTACACACAGGGCACCGGCACTTATGTATATCCACTTCAAGAACCTGTTTAGCATATACATACACATCTGTGGACTTTAAAGGGAGACAACATAAAACTAACAAAAAACCTGAAAATACCGTAGTTGAGTGAACGGTGCAAACACATTAAAACTGAAAACATCTAATAATAATATATACTCAGCGTTCATATTATTCTTACAAACTACCCATTTCAATTCAAAAGAATACACTTTTCTGTAAAATTGAGTTTTGCAATGACCATCAACAAAAATCAAGTCATTAGGAATTACAGGAAAAAAAAACAGGAATTGGTGTAATAAAGGAATGTTTTACTTGTGGACAATTATGTATAGCATGTTCAAAAGTAAGCAAGTATGTTTTATTTTATAAGTACCAAAACAATATGTACCTCCACGGTTCATTGGGGTTATATTCCTGGATGAAAACACTTATGTAAAATAAATAATTTATTTGCTTACTTGTAATATGACTCAAACATTCATATAGGCTTCAATTTATATATACAGCTGTTAAAAGTTTTTTGTTTTTTTTTAAACGCTTTAAGGCAGCAACGTATAGTACCTTTATTATACTTTATAATCTACATCATGTTTCACTGAAGGATGTAGCTGATCTAGAACAGTGGAATACAGGACTGATATAAGAAAAACAGTATTTGACACTTTAAGAAATTCATTAGTAATAAAAACTCATATACAGTATATGGAAATTTCCGCATATTGCACAGTACATTTATATAGGGAAATTATATCTTGTATTTTATTTCCATGTCACTCTATGTTACTCTTCAGTTATATCATATTTATAGTTTACAGGTCGCAATGCTTATGAAGAGAATCAACTTTATAAGAAATTATGTATGAAAGATATACTGGGGCTAATGTGACCAAGCTACTTAGTAATGTCACTGAGGAGCAAGTGTCAGTCACTGACAATGCAGCGAAAATGCATGTTGCAGCTCAGGTGATCTGCTTCCTCACGTTAAATGCTACACACACATATTAAACTTGCAAATTCAGTGCAAACAAACTACCAGCTGTTGCATGGCTACTAGGAAGAATAAGATGTATCAATGGCTTCTCCAGAGAGGCACCCAAGGCCTTTAAAGCTTTCAAGTAAAGGATGGATGGATAGATACTTTATTAATCCCAAGGGGAAATTCAAAAACTCCAGCAATAGCATACTTATAAAAATAAACAATAATAAATTAAAGAGTGATAAAAATGTGGGTAAAACAGACAATAACTTTGTATAATGTTAATGTTTACCTCCCTGGGTGGAACTGAAAAGTCGCATAGTGTGCAACGATCTCCTCAGTCTGTCAGGAGAGCAGGACAGTGACAGCTGTCTGTCACTGAAGCTGCTGCTCTGTCTGGAGATTCTCCATGATTGACAGGAGCCTGCTCAGTGCCTGTCGCTCTGCCATGGATGTCAAACTGTCCAGCTCCATGCCTAAAATAGAGCCTGCCTTCCTCACCAGATTGTCCAGACGTGAGGCGTCCTTCTTCTTTATGCTGCCTCCCCAGCACACCACCGCATAAAAGAGGGCACTCACCACAACTGTCTGATAGAACATCTGCAGCGTCTTATTGCAGATGTTGAAGGACGCCAGTCTTCTAAGGAAGTGTAGTCGGCTCTGTCCTATCTTGCATAGAACATCAGTATTGGCAGTCCAGTGCAATCTATCATCCAGCTGCACTCTCAGGTATTCATAGGTCTGTACCCTCTGCACACAGTCGCCTATGATAATCACGGGGTTCAAGAGGGGCCTGGGTCTCCTAAAATCCACCACCAGCTCCTTGGTTTTGCTGGTGTTCAGATGTAAGTGGTGTGAGTTGTACCATTTAACAAAGTCCTTGATTAGCTTCCTATACTCCTCCTACTGCCCACTTCTGATTCAGCCCACAATAGCAGTGTCATTAGCAAACTTTTGCACGTGGCAGGAGCTGTATTGGAAGTCCGATGTATATAGGCTGAACAGGACCAGAGCAAGTATAGTTATAAAATTTTTATTCCATACATTTCTATTGTTGTTGATACAGTTATGAAGTTTTCTTGTTAACTCAATAAAACACTTTCATTTAAAGTATACTAGCCAACCCGCGGCGTACCATACGCCGCATAATCAGGCCGGTTTTTTAATAATTTTTAAGCACTGGGAGAAAATTAACATTTGAAAAATTGGTAATGTAATAAATCAGCAAGAAAAGCAACATTGTAACAATGCACGGAACGAACCAACACACAATCGTCCGTGCAGCGCTCAGGCGCAGAGGGTGGAATGGGAGGAGAGGAGAAGGATGTCCACTCCGTTCCCTCTGTCATGCTAGTCTGCTGATTTCTCGTCCAGTATGCACTGCCTGCTCATGTGCCCACCTCCAACTCGTCACTCAAGTCGTTGTCGTCTTTGTACAGTCCAGATGCACCTGTGACTCACATAGACTTTTCATTGCTCAATGTGGTTTTGGCTGCCTTTCTATATATAATCCACCAAGACACCTGACCACGGTAGCAGCCAGGTGGGAGGGGGGTGTGTACAAAGTGCAGGAGCATCTAAGAAGACGCATGTTTGTCGCGGATGCAAATTTCTGTATATAGCGTGTAAAACAGTTTACTATGGTGCACGCGGTCGTGCGTTGTAACCGAAAACTCGGTTTTTAAAGACTGCTCACTTAATTGTGTATACGACTGTAGGTGAATGAAAAGATGTAACTCTGGAGAGGGCAACATACAATACAGCATTTTACACGCTGCATACAGCGATTCACATTCGCGATAAATTGTTTTACACGCTGCATACAGCGATTTACATCCGTGACAAACATGCCTCTTCTTAGATAGTCTTGTCGTGTCCACCCTCGTTCTCGAAGCATACACACCGCCTGGTCATGTGGTGCCTCTGTGTGAACCGGTCAGGCACAGAAAAGGTCAGCTGCTGAGAGAGCTCTCGACTGTTGCAGGGCCTGCATTGGTGAAGCAGGTGAGACGGTAATGAAACAGAGGCACAGGGCTTATTGGTTTTTAAAGACTGCTTCCTTCATTGGGTTTTAACCAATGCACGGAACGAACCAACACACAATCGTCCATGCGGTGCTCAGGCGTGGAGGGTGGAACGGGAGGAGAGGAGAAGTAGGCAACAGTAAGCTTTTACATTTTTTGATATATGTAAGTTGAAATGCTGTATATATCTTCAAAGTCAGAAAACAATGGAACTGGAGACATTTTGCTTCATACAAATAGTTATGTTTCTTCGTTACAATATCTTTTTAAAAACTAGGGGGCTTCGCTCTGCAACCACCTCAGCCTGCGCTATCCACTTCACATCTCTGCCGGTCACGTATTGATTTTCATTTACTCCTCTTCATTGGGAAGAAACACTACTTTTCCCTGATGGCAACAGAAATTAGACTATCTACAAGTCTCCGACTTAAAGTTTAAAAATTAAACAATTTATTCAATTTCTTTTTGCTATTCCGTTATTTCCCTGAGTAATAATTTCCATTTGTTTGCACTAAAGCGATCTTTACTATCATTTTTTAGAGACTTTCAAATTTTAGTACTTTCATTATCTCTAACCTGCTCTGCATGTGTATCACGCCAACGTTTTTGAATTCGTTACGACATTCTACTTTGTCATCTACTCTTTGCCTTTTATTTCCGGCCCCGGGCCTGGTTAAATCTCTTGGCACAAAGTCTCGTCTTGCAGGGCGTGTTAGTATCTCTTTGAAAAAGTAATGTCTCATCTTGTCCCACGATTTTTTTTATTATAATAGAGAGAATTGTCCATAACCATTGATTTCTGTAGAAATAGGATTTTGAAAACCAGTTACGTAACAAGTGTGAAAGCTTTCTTTAGTAGGCTGTATGTGTACAAGGCAGTATTGAGTCACAGTATATTATTTGTCTTTATATAATTTTATTTCATTTTCATACAGGTGTTTTGAAAGATAACAATTAAGTGTATTTAGGTTTGCTTGTTTTTGTTCAATGGAGAACCAAAGCAATTGGGAAGAACAGCTCTTTGAATATTTATTTTTATTGTTAATATTTTTTCTATTTTGCCTAGACTATACAGTACACATTTTTAAAAATGATTTGTCTTTTTAATGATATGATTTCTAAGTAAGTTCTTATTTTGCACAATAAAAATATTTTGAATATAACTTAATTAGACCTACTGATGCAAATACTTCTTTAAAAAATAAATAAAACCTAATTAACTCTAACACTCTGCCCCTCCTTTCAATTTACTGTCTGTTCATGTGCTCAGGGTGATTTTTATTTATAACACAAATTATGTTATTTGTTCAGTGTTTTCTTGTAGTATTTGTATTTTTGCATTTTATTGTGATGTATTATCTGTTATTCTAATTCAAAGCTTTAAGTTTACTGCATTTATTTAGTATTTTATTCTGATATTATGTTGTATTCAATGTTGTGTATTTGATCTTTTTTATGCCATTTTCTTGTTGTTCATTTTGAAATTCTGTGAAGCGCTTTAAGCATGAGAAAGGTGCTATATAAATGTATTATTAGTTTAGTTGATTTAAAGTGTAGTTTAAAAGGTCCTTAAAAAGAAACATCACAGTAGAGCTATTGGCAGTTTATAAAACTGGGCCAACAGAAACTGGAATCAGTATAAAAAGTATATTCACAAAGATTACACCATAATATATACCATAACTGTGATAATTTTAAACTATATGGTGATATCCTTTTTTCTATCCCACCAACCTCTACTAGATTGTTTAATTGTGGCCAAAAATGTAACCTAAGCTGTGAAGCAGCAGTGCTAACCACTGTTCCACCGTGCTTTCTGGAGATAAAATTCATGCTCTGAGTCCACAGCACACCAAAACCTTTATCTTTCTCAGCAGCTCTCAAGTTTCTACAACTATGACTAGCACACACCAATGGAGCCTGTTATGCAAGGGATCAGTGTTTTGTATCTGCACAACACAGCAAGGAACATAACATGCTTAATCTAGCACAGAAGACACAATGTGCAATGAATTTATACATAAAAACAACAAAAAAAAAAATCACAATTTTCATTATGTTCAACTAATGTACCCCTCAAATGAAAATAATGTAAATACATACATATATATATATATACATACACACACACACATGCATACATATATTATATATATATATGTATGTATTTTCATTATTTTCATATATATATTATTTTCATATATATATATTATTTTTTATATATATATATATATATATATATATATATATATATATATATTAACACATGCAAAGTGCGAATCTGGCTGGAGTACCATTCGGGTGCTGACATCACACATACTTATAAATTACCTATAAGTTATAACACATGATGCAGTTCTACACAAAGTGTGCCATTTGTTTGACAACAAAGCTGTCAGTATACAAAAGGTATAGCCAGCATCACGTTTACGTGGGCAAAGGAGACCCGTGACATGAAATATTGTGGACGGAGTGATAAGCGAATGATTGCAGCTCACTTAGAATGTTTTCACAGACATAACATACATGGCAAAAGATATATAAATATAGGGAACTGCGAGCTGCAGAAAAGAGACATTGATTCACATCTGGATACTTTTAGTGCTTCTAGTGTTAAATTATTTTCTCTCTCTATTTGTCATGGTGCACAGTTTGAGAACCACTTGGAGTGAGAGCTCAATCCGGCATTGGCAGCTACAGCTCTGTGAGGCCACACTTTCCTTGCAAAGCATCATGGGGTGCTGGGAAAAAAAAATTCCCTATGCCAGCTGCATGGTGTATTTCGTTGAAAAATTTAGTAAACAAGATCCCCCACAAATTCAACAAATTCACTACAAAAAATGCTTTGGCAAATGTAACAAATCAACACTATTAAGGACAAAGCACACATAAAACTAAAATGCATTATTTTATGGCTGTAAATGTAATCTACAATATTGTGTTTCCTTCTACAGCTACATTAAAGAGAATTGATCTTAGTGGAAACTTGATAGAAGAAATAGAAGATGGTGCATTCTCAAAGCTTCCCCTACTTGAAGAATTATCCTTGGCTGAAAACAGACTGGTCAAGATCCCTGCTCTGCCAGCAAAGTTGACCTCTCTTAACATGAATCATAACAGGATTAAAAATAAGGGCATCAAAGCAAATGTTTTCAAGGTATATATTTCACTGAATTAACAGGTGAACACACATGTTTCTCTTTACTTACTGTTCTACCACAAAACAATTCTTAATATTTTCTACGAGTGTACTGGCATTATTAGGCTTTTAGGGAAATAGTAGAAGTATTGAGGGTTTTAAGTCATTAAAACATCTGCTATGCATTTTATTCAATTGCAAACACTATTCAGAATTAACAGATATTAAAAGCTACAAGTTAAAGTTAATTAAAAATATATGCTAGTAATGAAATATGCAAAGATATTGCAATGCTATCACTTTATTTGCCATACAGTAAACAATTTCTTGCATTAGGAATTTGCCATTTTCCGCATACCCCAACTTACTCTCCAGAAACAAATAGAGAGGAAGAAAGAAACTTGGGGTCAAAGCACAGGGTCGGCTATTGAGCTATTGTACAGCACCCAAGGAGCAATTGCAGATTATAGGCCTTGCGTAAGGGCCCGGCAGAGAAGCACTCATTCTACCACTGCTGGGATTCAAACTTAATGAAAAAGATTCACAAAACTTGGTTTTATTAAAAAAATATGAATATACTGTATAATTTTAAGCTTTCATGCGATAAAATTCTACTTCATGCCAGGCTAATAGAATTCTTATTTTGTTAATTCTCTCTACAAATATTTTATGCCTACAGTGTCGATAGTACAAATTCATATTTGAACTTTGAAATTGCGCAATATAAAACACCTCTCTTAGAAACTCACTATAATGTACATATATTGATGTATGGACATAATAACTTTCTTTTTCCATTGCAGAAACTGAACAACCTCTCATACCTTTATTTAGCCAACAATGAACTTGAAAGTGTACCCTCTTTTCTTCCGGAAACCCTACGCATTCTACATTTTCAGGTTAGTAATGACAAAACCTTCTTCTCCATTCCTCATAACACATTTAACCAAAATGATTTAACTAAAGCCTAGAGAACATTTCACTATATATTTAAAAGTGCAAATCAGTCTTATTAGGAACACCCATAATATGTCAACTTCTGACATTGTAATCTGTAAATCATCAACTATTCATAATGAAAGTCATACTACTGGAACGTTAACTCAATGGGCCAAAAAACACTCCTTGGAAATAAAATATTGAAAACCTTAAACTTTTTTCTAATTCTGTTGCCCAAACAGTTGTAATGCTAACACATACTGAATAAAGCAATTCTTTACTGCTTACAAATAGCAAATGCCACCTTGTAATATCATGATCTTTCCTTTCTTATTTCAGAACAACAACATAACTGCAGTCTCTGATGAAACTTTCTGCAAATCTAACACCACCCATTACATTCGAGACAAACTGGATGAGATCAGGTTAGAAGGAAATCCAGTCCTATTGGCCAAGTACCCTAACAGCTTCACCTGCCTGAAAAATCTGCCGATTGGGAGATATATCTGAACCAGACAAAACACATGCATTTGATGTTTTAGCTTTTGATGTACACTATGATGCATTAAAAACAAAAGTAGAGAGGAAAATTAAATCAGCAACATGCTCTTTAAAAAGTTTATATTTCCTTACTCCATTTTGAGGTTCTGTATGTATAATGTGTTTTGACTGCTGATCAGAGCCACTTTAGTTGAGTGCCAAACAAACTCGTGATCACTTTTTATATAATTTTAGATGTAATTCTTGAGAGAGGAACTGAAATAAACACCAGTGACTCTTGTTTAACTGTAATTACTGGTAATTATGGTTATTAGTATATAATTTCTAAACCCTATTTATCGACATATGCCTGGAAACTAGGATAGCAAATAATGTTATTCCTTTTGAGCAAGAAACTAAAAGTTGCAATGAAGCTTTCTAAGAACCTGTATTTCTATGGAAAAACCATTTCTACCAAGCCTGATACATTTACATTTAATAAATTCAAATACAAAATACCACAGAAATGGCCATTCCAAGAAAACATAACAGGATACATAGACTTGTTTTACAAAAGGAAAATGAAACATATTTGCTTAACGCTGCACACAGAATAAAACAGTCGATCTGAAGACAGCATTTGTAAGGTTAAATATCATCCCACCATTAAGAGACAATTTTGCTAAAGTGAAACAAGAAATGTTCAGCTTAATCAGTATGTCTGTATAAGGGCTCTCTGCATGAAGTCTTCAAAATAGTTTACACTGCTTATGACATCATAAATATTGTATTTAAATTAATTTAGCATTTAACTACAACATATAATGCTAGGTTGTTAGTGATTTTCAGCTGTAGTTTTGGTTGTTACTAACATTTGTTAAAAATACATCTTTAAATAAATAAATATTTTTAAAAGGTTTGTTTATGAGGAATTTTAAAAACACTAAATGTGCAAGAAAAATGTCACGACTGAAGAAAATCATCCAGTCCAGAAACAATGCTTCCTACCATGCTGTGTTATGTGTATAAAGAGGTAACAGACTATGAATTATAATTTCTTCCAGGGATATTTTCATTATAAAATACACGTAAATAGGAATAGATCTATAACTGTATTAAAGGCTGGGTTTACAACTGCAGTATACCAGCAACACAGAACCATTCTGAAGCCTTCAGCTCCAAGGTGTATGTGCAGTAAATTGTGTATGTCTGTATTTGGTGGGGTTCTGAGATTGCTGCTAGCTGGTATTTAAGGAGTAATGCAACTTGATCAGGTTCTTCCTGGAGAAGCCCTTTGTGAAACATTATTTGTTGACAAAACTAGTCAAAATTGTTATTGGATTACTCCATGGTGACCTGTCCTGACTCTTTTTTTTGTCTTATTCCATATTATTGCCTCTGTGTTCCCTGGCAAACCTTTGCTAGCAGGGAAAAAAAATACAATATTATTGAAATAAATAAGGTCTGTGTTCTGCTTTTGCATATGATAACGCTGTGAACTAAGCCTATAACAGTGATTCAATAATCATATATTAAATATATGTATTTATCTGAATATATTTTGAAAGTAAGTTAAACATTTTGGAAGGTACATGTAAGCACTTGTATAAGGCATGACCACCTTGCAAAGAAACTATTAACCAGCCGTTTCTGCTAAACATTATTTATTTATAACTTTCACACTTTCTTCAGGACATGGTACTAACATTAAACTAGCAAAAAGTATGCATTTTCTTTCTTAATATGTGATGTAAATTAACCATAAGAAAACAAAATCCTGTCATACTCTACCTGTTCTCCTGTTTAAAGAGATTTACTTATTTATTGTAATCTCTATTTTTGTTCACTTATTTTTTAACCTTCTCAGAACAGGTAAACATTTCACAAGAGTAAACATTCACTAATTAAGGCAGGAACAAAAGCAGTAAATTTAAATGTGTGAAGTTAACACTGCAGCGCTTGGTAAATATAAGCAAATATAGTAAGCACTTCTTTAAAAGGCAAAACATCATGGAATTCTAAGGATTTCTACCCAACTGCTCTAAACATGTCAACACGCTACCATATTTGTTTTTCCTTTCCACCAGGCTGACAAAGACTCAGATTTCTTTTAATTCAATTGTATTTTTAGACAGCAGATTGTATTCATAAATGTGCAGGAAAGAAAGTCAAAATAAAAAAAGAAAACATAAAATCAGCTATTGAAAACAAGTAGAAATGTAAAACCATTTGAAAATAAATCCACTTACAAGGAATTGTACGTAAACATAAATAAAATATATGTTACCGTCAATGTGTGAAATTAGGTATTGTATAGAATACCTACGAAATCTTTGTAATGCCAAAAACGGGAAGTCAGAATATGAAATGATTAAAATTTCAGACATTTTCTAGGCATTCCATGCAATGCCAAAAGGCAAGCCAGCAAGTCATTCTGTATAATGGCTAGGTAGAATATACAATGTGTAGGGAAAGTATATAGCATATTAAAATAATACAGGCAATTAATGCATTGCCTAAAAACGTCATAGTCATTTTGTACAATACCTGCTTTTCACACATTGCCGGTAACTTATACTGTACATTATGTTCCCTTACTGGAAAATGACCTGCCTGTCACTTTGATATGAAATCATGCTGTTGGCAGTCAACAAGCAAGAAAACGTTGACATGCATGTATTAAAAAATGAAACTTTCCTAGCAAGCAACTCTGTGACTTAGAGCCAGACCTATGCTTTTTTGTACGTTGAAAGACTGGGGGTTTCAGAGGTTAGAATGGATAACAACCTGTGCAAAACTTTGATATACAAGTAGTATCTCAAACACTCATCTGTAAATGTTCAAAGTGCAATTTGAGGGTTAAACTTCTCTTTTTGACTAGATCAACATTACCCTTAAAATAAAGATAGTCTTAGTTATCGAATGAAAACCTCATGCATTCTCAGAGCAGAATACAGGTAAAATTCCATTACAATGATTATCTTTACAACTAAATTTTCATTACAACGAAGTATTTTTAATGTCCTGACAGCTTCCCCATATGACACGAGTCTATAGAAATCTCGTTACTACGAAGTACATTCAGCAGATACTTTCATTACCACAAAGTGCACAAAAGACCTTGAAATGCCTGCATGAATCATCCAAAGAGCAGTTAGTTCTGTGGCCGCAGCTCAGTCGTGCACAACGATCCCCAAACAGAAACACTGTAATTATTTTTCTTTCTTTGAACTTTCCTCATACTGTTTTGTTTTTTTTTTTTGCCATTTTTGTTTTCTGCGGTTTTCAGTGACACCTTTTGCTTACTGCTCACCGCTATGCTGCGTCTCTTCACCAAAGTAAACAGAAAAGATCTTGATGGGTGATGCAAGGTTAGGAGCACGTACATTGTAAATGCAGATACAGGAATACTTGGTCACTGACCTGGCCACGACCCTACCTGACTGTTGTGTCTGTGTATAGCAGTGTGGCAGATCATGCTACAATAAATAACTGTGCCGTTCCTGTTTCAAGCAAAATAAAGCTGGCGTTACTAAAGTACTGAGACTAAGCCTCGTGTTTTGCAGTGCAAGACAAGGACTTAAAGAGTGACCTCCGATCTTTTATGATTTGCTTCAGTGGCACTTCACTGAAGTGCTGTTAGCCTGCTGTTGCCCTGCCCCGAAAACAGACAAACAATCTTCTACAGACGCTGTAATAACGCTTCGGGACGCACTTCAGCGTGTCATTCCTATTGGGTGAGGGGGATCCCAAAAGTGTTCAGAAACCTCACAATATGAAGAAGAAGAAAAGGATGATTTGGCTTCTGATTGATAACTGTGCTACACACAATATGCTTCTACATTTAGATTATGTTAGTGTTGAATTCCTCCCATCCAATTGCACAGAAGTGCTTCAGCTATTGGATTTGGGCATAATTTGCACACTGAAAGTGTATTATGGCAAGGAAATGCTGAGAAAAATTCTCATCGGCAAAACTTGTAGGCAGGAGGAGATTAAAATTAACTTGATTATTGCAAACGCCTGGACGCAAATTGAAGAAAGCACTATAGTAACAAATGCAGAATCTCATTACAACGAAATATTTTTTAGGTCCCTGGGAGTTTGTGATAACGGAATTTTACCTGTATCACCAGTTGTTTTTGCAAGCTGTGGAGACGATGTAAAAATGTTGAAAATCATTCAGTAAAATTGTTAACTTCAAGTATAACTAGACTAGCAAAATACCCATGCTTCGCAGTGGAGAAGTAGTGGGTTAAAGTAGTAATGAAAAAGAAAAGGAAACATTTTGAAAATAACGTAACATGATTGTCAATGTAATTGTTTTGTCACTGTTATGAGTGTTGCTGTCATATTATATATATATCTCTATATCTCTATATATATCTATATTTATATCTATATCTATATCTATATATATATATATATATATATATATACACACATACATACACACACACATTATATCTTCTGTATATCTACAGTATATTTAAATATACATACAGTATATCTATATATTTATTTATTATATATATATATATATATATATATATCTACACACACACACACATTATATATATATATATACCCTTAGGGGTGCGAGCAGCTGTTGCTGGGGTTGCCAGAATCTATCGAGGAAGAAAAATGAAAAACATTATTTGTTCAAAATTTTTATTTATCTATCCATTCCTAAATAATTAAATGGGCAGGCTATTTCGTATCAGTGCAATACACTGCTTGTTAAAATGGATGACTCCTGCTCTTATGTGCAGGGTATTATGAACTATCGTATCTGTTCAAGTTCTATTTAAATTTTAAATATAAATAATTTTTATTCAGTCGACAGAAATATGTTTGGTAGGAATGTAAGTTAAATTTAGTCATCATTGCATACATTTTTCTTCACCATAGAAATTTAAAGACTAAATTCAACTTACATTCCTACCAAAGATATTTCTGTTGACTAAATAGAACCTACTTATATCCAAATAGAACTTGAAAAGATATATTTTTTCGAATCTGATTACGCATTGTAGAGCAACTTGACACGCACCACATCGAGCCTGCAAACTATTGAGCGGTCGCCTGCCTGCCTCAATAAGTGACCCTCACTTCGCTCTTACTTTTTTAACGTTCATTTAATCATGGGTAGTCGCGAAAAAATTAGAAAAATGGAAGGAGGATTACACTGAGTAGGGCTTTACCAAAACAATTATTGATGGCGAATAAAGTATCCATTATTTATAAAGCTTCAATTGATGATCTGTTTTTCTGCGTTAACCTCATATTTTTTCATAATTCTTCTCAAACTAAGAGGGTGCAAGGGTAAAATGAATCGGGAAGCGCTGATTTATATATATTGAATCTATTGAAAAAGTTTTACTGTCAAATAATTCAAACAATACGTGGCACATGTTTTGCACCTATGCTGGGCTCATCAGGCGTACAAACTCACTGCACCCCATGTCGGGAATCAAACCTCAGCGCTAGAGGCGAAGCCTCTGGTGTTGTGCCACGGCGTGTGGTTCGTTTATTTGACAGTATGTAGATCGGGACATATATATATATACTGTATATATATAGAGATAGAGAGTTGGCCGTAGTAGACGATCTTTGCGGTGCGTTCAGTGGCCTCATAGAGTTCTTCATATCGGCTTGTATCCAATCAATGGGTCTGAATACGGTGATGTTGCCACACGCCTGCTAGAGGGCCCGACTGACACCAACTCAAAATCTGATTGGTTGAAGCAACAGGTTAATCGACATTTATTCTGTGTTAGAGTGCCTCCACAACGGATTGTGAAAGCCTCTCTGCCTGGCAACAAATGATGGCTGAAATGTGATTGATTACATGCTTTAATACGAAACTCCGCCTCCCACAGCTATCGAGCTGCAGTCTATTACAGTACAGTATATGGACGAAAATACATTCCAGTTATGACCATTACACGTAAAATTTCGACATGAAACCTGCCCAACTTTTGTAAGTAAGCTGTAAGGAATGAGCCTGCCAAATTTTTAGTGATGAATGAGTGAGTGAGTGAGTGAGTCAGTCAGTCAGTGAGGGCTTTGCCTTTTATTAGTATACTAGCAAAATACCCGTGCTTTGCAGCGGAGTAGTGTGTTAAAGAAGTTATGAAAAAGAAAAGTAAACATTAAAAAAAAAAAAATAACATGATTGTCAATGTAAGTGTTTTATCACTGTTATGAGTGTTGCTGTCATATATATATATATATATATATATATAGCAAAATACCCGCGCTTTGCAGCAATGTTGTGTGTTAAAGAAGCTATGAAAAAGAAAAGGAAACATTTTAAAAATAACGTAACATGATTGTCAAAGTCATTGTTTTGTGTATTTGGCGGTAGCGTCACAAAGTTTTTTTCGTCTAGCTGCATCAGTTAATGTACCACAACATCTGACAGGCCTGCTTTTTACTGTTTACTCACAGCTTGGATTGCTGCTGTCATAATGGGTTTGAGTCTACACATATGTATATATATATATATATATATAGTGAACTTGAACCCGGACACAGGCAGACAGACATCGTTGGTTCCACCGCACACTTGTTTATTTACAATATTTACACAACTAGTGCTCACGTGCACAAACCCCAGTGCCTCTTGCACCGATTCCCCCAACTGTCCAGGCTTCACAAGTCCAATGCCATTCTCCTGGCCGCCTCCCGTCCTCTCTCTCAGCTCCGTCCTCTTCCACCCGACTATTGCCTCTGACTGGCTGATTTAAATGGGAACCCGGATGGGCTCCAGCTGCTTCCCGGCAATCAGTCCTAGCCACACTCCAGTGTGGCGGAAGTGCCGGTTGTGCACTCGGAAGCCCTTCGGATGTCCACTGTCTTCTTCCCTTCAGCACTTCCTGGTGTGGCGGAAGTGCTGGGCTCCAGACTTCTACAGGCACCGGGGCGCCGCCTGGCGGTGGCCACGGGTCCCTACAGGGCTGGGCTTCCAAGCCCTGTACCTGAGGCCCCCAACATAACCAGGGCGGACGCCCCCTCGCAGTCTGGAGGAGGCACAAGCCCTCCTCTGGTCTTCCTGGGCGTCCCAGCCGGACTCCAGCACCGGCCGGGGACCACAATATATATACACATACATATATACATATATATACACATACATATCTTCATATCTATATACATATATACAAATCTACATATCCACATATATATATACATACCTATCTACATCATATATACACACACATACATACATACATACACACACACAAATTATATATATGTGTGTGTGTGTATAAATATATATACACAATGTAGATAGGTGTGTGTGTGTGTGTATATATATATATATATATATATATATATATATATATATATATATTGTGGAGGATTGCCAGATTTCCATGCCGGTCCGCACCCCCAGGCCACCAGGAGGAGCTCTCCCGACAGCAGGATCATGCCCCGAGGTCCAGCAGGGCATTATGGACCTTGTAGTATTTTTACACAACCCTGCTGGATACCTTGGGGCCATCAGGAGTCGCTGTGTGGGGCTTATGGGCTCTTTCATGCCCTATGACCGGGAGTACGTCATGGTCACATGACAGGAGCAACAACGTGCTCCGGGTTAAAGAAAGGACTGATTGCCCTGACCGGAAGGAGTAAGGAACTATGGACTGTCGGGACAGGAATACCTCCGGGTCAGTGGCTATAAAAGGACGGTGCCTCAGTCCAGACACTGAGCTGTGCTGGGAGGTGGAGGAGCAAAGTGTCTGGGCGAGGAGGAGAGAGTTTTGTGTTTATTATAGTGAGTTTATTGTATATGAGTAGTGTGGAGGGTGCTTGGTGCACTGAAGAAAATAATAAAAGGTCTTGGACTTTTACCTGGTGTATATATATATATATATATATATATATATATATATATATATACACATACATACAAACATACACACAGGTACATATATGTGTATATATATATATATGTATGTGTCTATATGTGTGTGTATAGCTTTGGTCACTGAGTGCAAGGGGAAAATAATAAAATGTAGTCTATGAGTAATTAAACAGTAAAGCATTAACGTTTTAAGAAGTACAGGTACAATGAGCACTACTGGAGTGGTTGCGGGTAAACTACATTTTAAAGACGGTGTAACAGAACAGGTAAGTAGTACTAACAGCAGCTAAAATGTATATGGATCATCTCTTGGTAGTTGATCCCTTTTGAAAGGCGCTACACGAGGGCTGTGGTATAGAAATTATATTTTCTATGTGAACGTCCAAATTTCTGCCTCTGGTAATGTGCCTTACCGGCATTACCAGCAGTTAAAGAAAATTAGTTTTGTGTCCTCTGCAGTGTTAAGAGAGAAAGGCTTTGGTTTGGGATAAAACGAAAAAAGGTGTAAAGTAAGGAAACTTGCCTTTTTCTTTTATATAGTATAGAGAGATGTGTTTGCTGACGATATGAGTGCCTTTTGGGGACAGTCACGGTGGGTCTTATGTAGACTGGTGAGACGTCCCTGCCATTAATCGGCTGTGATGGCACTGTCAGTCCTCCACTCCTGTGCGTGTCTTCATAATCCAAGCTGATGACCTCATAATCATATACGTGCAAAAGAAAGTGCGAATCGCCTTAATATTAGTTTGCCGCAGTGTAGAAAAGGGGTCCCGTGTTTGCACTTGTCTGGGCTATAGCTCAGGGGGAGGATGAAAAAAATTAAAAGTGCTCACTTTGACTTAAGGCAGAAGCGCAGTCAGCATCTCAAAGGCCGGCACAGCTATGCGCATGTGCTGGCTGCTCGACTTTCGCTGGGCAGGAGACCCCATTTTTTGCAGACTCGGTCACGTGATCAAAAGTCTCAGTGCTCTTTGGAGGTCATTCATATATATATATATATATATATATATATATATATATATATATATATATATATATATATATAGCAAAATACCCGCACCTCGCAGCGGAGAAGTAGTGTGTTAAAGAAGTAATGAAAAAGAAAAGGAAACATTTTAATAATAACGTAACTTGATTGACATTGTCATGAGTGTTGCTGTCATATATATGCCTGCCTGAATAAGTCACCCTCGCTTCGCTCTTACTTTTTACTGTTCATTTAATCATGGCTAGTGGCGGAAAAATTATAAAATGGAAGGAGGATTACACTGAGTATGGCTTTACCAAAACAATTATTGATGGCAAATCGATTATTGATAAAGCTTAAATTGGTGATCTGTTTTTCTGTGTTAACCTCATATTTTTTCATACTTCTTCTCAAACCATAGGGGTGCAAGGGTAAAATGAATCGAGAAGAAAAGGAACCATTTTAAAAATAACGTAACACGATTGTCAATGTAACCTTTTGTAAGTAGTGCCTGGAGGATTCAGTATGGAGAAACTCTAGAGACAGCGTGTGTATTAACTTGTGGATTTTTACTGTGAGTATTTGTTGGCAGTGTGACGAAGTTGCTTCGGAAGACAGCGTTAGCCGCGGAGCTCAGCTCAGAGCGAAATGAGGTGAATGGGAGGGGAGATGATGACATCACTCCTCCACCTGCCTTAACTGTCAATCCCCCCACAAACACAGTCTCTTGAAATTTGCATAAGCACAGCCTTTGACCAGCAATTTGAACTTAGTTAGAAAGTGATCAAAACTGTCGTTTATACCCTGCGTCCTCTCATTAAACTTGTATCCTGCCTTAGTCGTGGGCATGACAAACGCCAGCGGCAGCCTGTCTATGAACTTAATTTAAACTTTAGGTTTACACCATGCTTTGTTTCTGAAGTAGCTGCAGGCATGAATATGCTTGTAGAGTATGTGTCACTCACTCGCTTCTTATTGTTTCGCTGCCTTCTCAATTGTATAATGCATGTTTTCTTCAGCGCTTTTTGGAGTTCTTCCTGGTTTTCTACGTAATGCGTTGACAGTCAGTTCACGTGATTAATTGGGAGGCGTGGTGATGTCACACGAAGCTCCGCCCCCCACGGCCATCGAGCTCAACTCCATTACATTATATGGAGAAAAATAGCTTCCATTTATGACCATTACGTGTAGAATTTCGAAATAAAAACCTGCCCAACTTCTGTAAGTAAGCTGTAAGGAATGAGCCTGAGCCTGCCAAATTTCAGCCTTCTACCTAAACGGGAAGTTGGAGAATTAGGGATGAGTCAGTGAGTGAGTCAGTGAGTGAGGGCTTTGCCTTTTATTAGTATAGATATGTAAACACATGACCTTATGCATGTGCTGTACAAATTTGCCTTATTCTTAGTCACAGGGGCAATAAAAGCTGGTTTAGTACTTTGAACACCCTAAGAGTTGTTTAATTACATACATTGTCAGATTAGATTAGACATACTTTATTTGTTTCCAAGAACAAATTAAAACTTTACAGAGGTTCAAGAAAAGAAAAACCCACTAATTAGTAAATAATGGATTAAACACCTCAAAAAGGTGAAAATATTATTAAAAATAAAAAAAAATACATTATTCCCATATAACTGCTTAGCAATATTATAGTTTTGCCTTTTTGTATTAGTTTTCATTTCTAGATTTTTTCTGACCTTACTTGATAATTCAGTTTAGTTTTAGTTTTCCTTCATTGTGTATTTTTAGTTTTAATTTATTTTTTATTTCTCAAAGACATTTCTATTTTATTTTTATATCTGTTAGTTTCAGTTTTAGTTTTAATAATTATGGTGTGGTTAAAGAGCTACTATGGAGTTTAGTTTTGTGCCACAATCAGATAAAACTGTACAATTAATGAGTTTGGAAAAGATTTTAATGTTAGTGGAAGCTCAATAAACTACATGGTTACTATCTTTTCTTGTTTTTGTCTGATAAAAACAAGCATCATCAAAACCAGATATTGAATATGAACAATTTTATCATTTTTAAAATATTTTCTATGTCATTTGAGCTGAACAAATGTAGGGCAGTTTTTGTCTTTTCCTTTTATTGTCCAGAATGGGCAAACGTCTCTAAACATCTACAGCCCACAACATATCCTGCTCCAAAACAATGTGCTTAAAATGAATCCCTTCAATACTGAATTCATAAATCTCCCATACTGGGCATTGTTGTTTTCTAACCGCCATATTGATCTCTGATTCCATCTCAGGCACATACAATTTATAGACTGAATTGTGCCACCTGCAAACCTGAAAAGATATTGTAAGACCGTGAGTCTCATGGAGACACGGGTAACAAGCCTCCCGGTGCCATGGATATCGTGGTAACAGAAGCCACTGTAAGCTTTGGGCGCATGCATTCACTTGTTTCCATAGGAGAGGGTTACAAGAAAAGGCAAAGGGGAAAAAAAAAACAAAAAAAAACAATGATGAGTTTTATTAAATGTACCGTCTCTTGCTCGTTCGTGTTTTGTTTTTTATCCATTGTGTTCGGTGGGATTTGCTCTGCGTAAGGGGGGGGGGGTGGAATTGGGGAGAGAACAGGCGCTCGCAAAGATATCGTCAGTTTTAAATGTGGTGCACTGTCCATACTGTACCACGAGACCACATGGGTAGATAGAAGATTGAGTATTAAGGGGGTGCAGTGAGTGGCAGACTTGTTTTGATGGGAAACTGAGTGTTTATTGTGGATGTCTTGTGGGTTGTTTATATAAGAAAAGTATCTGTAAAGGATGTTAATGTCAGTTTTGATTTCGCGTTTATCACTGTGATTGTATCCCCCTCCCAAGGTTAAGAATGGAGATGCCTAGGTTAAGCGTATCATTAGATGTGCTGGTTTTAGGTTATTTAAGGCGGAATAGACAGGAGGAGTGGGGAAGACCGCACTGCAGAGACATGGTAGACGAGAGTGTTGGAAAAACTGAGAGCACAGTAGAGAGAGATTGTGTGGCTCAGTGGCTGGCGAGTTCTGGGTACATGTAAAAAAAATGACAACCCCAGTAAGACAGTGATAACCCCTGATTTGTTCTTTTTTTTTTTGAGGGAGTCTTATTAGTTCTGTTTAGAAGTTGGGCTGCAACAAAGCGTATTTTATTTTTTTGACTTTATTTTTTTTTTTTTTATTCATTATTTTTTTTTCTTCTTTTTTTTCTGAAAATCATGGGGGCTTAGGAAAAAAGGCTGTTAGGCTTGAATCAGTGTGCAGACCCTACCGGTCTCTACTGAAGGAAACAAAGAAAACAACCATGTAAATGTCAAGGACAGCGGCAATAAGACTTGAATAGCCCATGCGTAAGAACAGTAAATCCTTAATCAGCAGAACAAGAGCAGGTAATAGGAGTACAGACAGCCACAAAATGACAGAAACAGCATCTAAGATTAGTAACAATATGCAGTATATATTTTCTAAACCGTCTTATTAAGAGCAGGATTGCAGGGAACCTGGAGCCAATCCCAGCAGGTTTGGATGCAAGGCAGGAAAAATCCGGGGTATGCAATGTGTATGATATGGCAGATTTTAAGAACAAAAAAGAATATGATATTTCAACTATCTAATACTTTTCTTTTGAGCCCTGGAAAACCAGTGCATGGCAGCTTAGAAAGCTACTGAGCACGTTCAAAGCAAAATTGTCACCTTTGCATACTTCAATAACACTGGAACTAGAATCTACAATGCTGTCATTATCAGCTCCTGAATTACTGTCACTATTATTGCACAGTAAATTGCTTTCTATTTTACACGCTTTTATGGACCCGTATGCAGCTTACTCTGTCACTGCAAATGCTGTGTAAACACCCACCTTCTGTCACCAGCCGCCAGTTACTGGATGAATAGTTGTGGGTGGCTTGTGATGGATGACTTTCTATTTTAGAGGTAAAAGTCACAAAGGTTAAAGACTAACGGCAAGAATACTTATTCAAAAACTAAAAATATTTTTAGTAAATTATTATTTTATTTCAGTTAGTCTTTCCAGCTACTTTAATAGTTTAGTTTCATTTCAGTTTTTCATTTTGTTTTTTTTATTTATTTTATTTCAGTTTAAGAAAATGTTTTTCTGTTAATAGTTTCAGTTTTGATTTAAGTTTTCATTAACTATAATATCCTTGATGCTTATTACATTTTGATAAAAAAAATTGTTTACCAAACATAGTTTTCTAATTTCTATATTGTTCCCAAAACACAGAATCTGGGAAATAGTTCACTTAATTAGCCAAGGAGTTCAATGAAAAACAGAAACTGGTTGGAACAAAATCCTGCAGCCACAGTGGGTCCCCATTGCCCGACTTTGAGAACCCCTGCATGGACAATAATGAAGAATGTCATCAAACTTTCAATTATGGCTTTGTAGAATTGTACTAGGATGGGATGAGAAATATTTTTTTTTTGCTTGGTGTAAAAATCACATCCATTGCTGTGCCTTTTTAGTGATTTAAGTGGTGTTAATGCACCAGCTAAGACTGTTTGTGATAGTTGTGCCCAAAACTTTGAAGGAATCCACCAAATTGATTGTAGAATCATTAATTTCTAGAGGAAGGATGTAACTGTTGTTTGAAAAAGTCAGTTACCATTTCCATTGTCTTGGTGTTATTGAGTACCAGGTTATTGGTAGCGCATCAAGACAAAACACAAAATTACTTCCTTTCTATATATTGTTTCATTCTCATTAGTAATTAGTCAACGTAATGATTTTTACTGAAACACCAGTGAACCTACAGTCATAATGAATTACAGAGGACAGACTTTTTGTTGAAAACCTAAGATGTTATTGGTTCTCAAAGTGTTTTAAAATTAGGACCATTTAGAGAAATTCAAAAAATTAATAAATTCAAATTCAAACTCGGCAGAAATCAGTGGCCAAAAGTAACTCTACATTTGGACAGGCTAACCCAAAGAGAAATTTACATGTACAAACAGAAATCTACAAACAAAGTATTCCCATCTATGCAGTACACAGTACACAGCTTGCAAAAATATACTATTAACAATGACAGTATAAGAATAGTGTAACAGTATGTTGAAATACGTTCAGCAAGGCCCCTTCAACCAAAAGAATTTATAATTATAACACTAAGAATAAGAGTTTTAAATCTACTTGCATCCGGATGGCAAGAGTTTAACTCTTTAAAACAAAGAAGACCTACTATCTGACAATCAGTTTAGCCTTCTTTCTAAACTGCTTCTAATACAGCTCAGTAAGGGCGTCACAATATCAGAATTTTTGTATTTGACACCATTACTTTTGTAGGAAATGTGCATGCTGAGATAAAAATTGGATTGACTTCTGATAATCCATCAATTAATTATCAGTGTTGCCTTTGGCAATGCCAGTAATTAATTTTAAAAAATGAGACACCCACCCAAGGATGCCAAATTAATGTAGGAAATGTGACGATGTTTGCCCAATTAAGTATCTCTGTTTCACCTTCCAGCTGGGATGGTAGAAATATGAAGAGATCTATATAATTTATGAACATGGTTTAAAAATTTACGAAATAGTGCATTAAATAGCATTCACTTTCTCTATTGTCCCAGATGTGGCTATTTTTTGCTGCAAAAAACAAATAATAGAAGCTATTTATAACATAAGGATAAAAGAGGATGGATATATGTAAGTACACATTAAAATATTAAAAGTATCTCAATTATTCCAATCAATAAAATTGTGCCTTGTTCAAAAAGAATATAAAATATATAAATATTAATAGTTACAGTAGTTTTAAGATATCATTCAACTAGTTACCTATCATTTAAGTAAACTAGTACTGTACTAGTATTCATAAATATCAAAATACAATGCTGGGGTATATTTTAAGTAATATTAATAATAACACATTTTATTTCTATAGCGTCTTTCCGATGCACTTTACAGAATTTCAGAATGAGCAACATTAGATACAAAATGATACCAAAATAAAATCCTAAAAAGTTACAGTGAATGCAACAAACACAAAAGTTTAAACCAAATAAACAAAACAATAAATCAAGTTTCGAATACATCCAATGATGCCCTTGGGCATGTCATCAGTGATATCACCTGGGCTCCCAAAGCGAGCCAGTCAAGACCGATTAACTCCCAGCTTCACCCATCTTTATGTACCTTGCAGTCTTCTCTGCCACCTCTGTGGTGTTCCATAGTAAGACACAAAAATACAAATACTACAATAAAACCTTGAACAAATAATATAATTTGTGACATAAATGAAAATCACCCTAAGAAATTGAACAGGTAAACAAAAAGGAAGGATCCAAAGGTCAGAGTTAATTAAATGCTTTCCTAAGCAAATGAGTTTTATGTTGCTTTTTTAAAAGAGTCAACTGATCTAATTGATTCATATTCTTTATTGTGCAAAATAAAAAAGAACTGAACAAGAAATAAACATATACTGCAAATACCATTAAAAAGAACAACAACAAAAACAATTTATTTCTTGTATATCCCAAAATCACACAAGGAATGTCTCAATGTGCTTTAACAGGCAGTGTTTCTGACAGCCCCCCAGCCTTCACACTTTAAGACATCAAAAAACTCTCAAAAAGAAAAGCTTGTCAAGACAAAAGAAAAAAAAAAACTAACTAGACTTTGGAAAAATCTTCATGAACATGAAGAAAAATTATACAAAGACAATCCAAATACTTGAAGAAATTGAAAAAGATATTCTATTGATAAAACATAATATTTGTATGAAATAAAATGTCTCCCATTTTAGTTCTTTATAATTAGAAGTTATGCGGTATTTCAATATAAAAGGATAAACAGTGTCAAACACATGCAATTGGGAGGCAGCTAGAAGGCCTGAATAATAGTAGTACCACACCTGAATAGGGAGTGGTGAGCTGCACTGACTTTCTCTCTCAATCCTCTGCAGACCATCCACTGGAAATCACACTAGGTCACAGCGCCTTTGATGATATCACTTCCAGCACCAGTGCCATTGATGGCGTCACTTCCGGTTCCAGCACAACTGATGATGCCACTTCCTGTCCCGGCCTTTAAACCCACCCTATTTTCCCTCTCAATCCAGTTCTATTTCGAACTCAAACCTGTAAACATCTCTTCAAAATTACCCAGTTACACCCTGGGCACAATATACGGGTGGCTGACCCAAACCTTTTCAATGTCTTCGATCTGTTATTGTAGCAACAGATGTAAAATGAATGTTTATTGTTGCCAACTTATAACATTATTTATACTCAAAATTATGTCCTACTTTTTTAAAAACTTTGCTGTGCTCCATTTCTCTTGGTGCCCTAAGTATGTGCTTAATTTTCTTAATCCCGGGCTACCCTATTATTATTATCATCAGTATTTGAAGTGGAACAAATAACCATATTCTGCAATATTGTGTCTTTGTATTAGCTTCACTGGGGTCGAGGAATGGCCCTCTTCAAAGTCTAAAGATGTTATCAAATTTAAAAATAATTTTGTAGTGTGCAACTGGGTAAGTCCACTTTAAACTATAAAGATGTCATTGTAAGCAGTTCTGAAGGTGATTAGATTTAGCATTAGACTAGATTTTGTCTATTATTAATACTCAAAAATTAGTACTACATTTAGTATTTTGTAATAAGCAGGATGAAATTGAGGGTGTAGAGGTGATTGAACTGTTAGGGTCAAGTGACCATAATATAACAAGTTCTCAGTGTCATGAAAGAGTGCAGATACAAAGACTAAAACTATTAGGTTTAACTTTGTTAAGGCAAATTTTGTACAGAGGCCGCAAATTCTAAGTAGGATAGATTGGAATAAATGTTTAAGTGTGGAAAAAGTTGAGGAGCAATGCAAGAAGTTTGAAAATTTTTGATATATAATGAAGGACAGAAGAATAGCTACATTTGGAATTGGTGGGCAATTAAAAAACTCTGCAGTGTGTTAATAAAGAGCTAAAAAAAAAGCAGCAAAAACAGTTGTATAAGGTGTTTAGATTAATAATAGAATAAAATAATAGATTAATGCAGTTATAAGCTTAACTCCAATGTGAATTGTAGGTATATGGGGACATGAGGGCAACCATTAAGAAAGATAAAAGGCAGTTACAGAAGAATATAGCAGAAAAGGCAAAAGATGACCAAAAGAGATTCTTTCAGTATTTTAGTAGTAAAAGAACACTCAAAGAGGAGGTGGAGTGCAACAGGAATAGTAAAGGGGAATTAAAAAATACAGACCGTAAAATAGCAGGTGTTTTAAACTCGTATTTTTCTGAGGTCTTTACATATGAAGAAGTAAACAACCTTCCAGTGGTAGAAAGGACTACTAAAGAGTCACTGACCGATTTAGAAATTGTAAAGGAAGAAGCACTGCTTAGATTAAATAGGCTAAAATCAAATAAATCACCAGGACCAGATAATATTTATCCTTGAGTCCTAAAGGAGTTTAGTGAATCAATATATTATATATCCTCTTTAATAAAACCCCTGTGTGCGTCCAGGTGTTCGTGTGTGTGTCTTCTGGTGAAGTGCGCATGCGCGGGGCCACATGGCACATGTTCAGTCTCTTCCTGTGCATTCCCTGTGTGTACAGAGAGAGACACACACACACAAAGACAGACACACAGGCGGGACAAACAGACAGACAGACAGACACACAAACACACACAGGCGCGTGTGCGACAGAGAAAGAGAGAGAGAGAGCCACACACACACGACAGACAGACAGACAGACAGACAGACAGACAGACACACACACACACACACACAGAGGCGCGCGCTTAAGAGAGACAGACACACATACACACATACACATTTATTTATATAGCACATTTTCATACAAAAAGTAGCTCAAAGTGCACACAGGCGCGCACGTGCATTGTTGCAATGTTACTTTTCTTGGTTGTTTAATTAATTACGGATTTTTCAAATGTTAATTTTTTTCCCTGTGCTTAAAACTCATTAAAAAAAAGTGTTTTTAGGGAGCGGGTCGTAAGGCTATAGTACAAACTCTTGCAGTGTTAGTTTTCTCTGTTGTACAAGGTTTTCTTAGTGTTATTCAATGTTTTTACATTTAGTTTATTATTACGCTGTGCATTCAATGGTGTAGTTAACTATATTTGTGCTTAAAAACTTAAAAAAATATATATTTACATACAGTTTGTACGGTCTGGAACGGATCATTGTATTTACATACAATCCTATGCAGGAAATTACTTCGGTTCACGACCAAATCGGTTTACAACCACAGTTTTGGAACGAATTATGGTCGTGAACTGAGGTTCCACTGTATTACTGTCAGACAAAATTACAGGCATTTTACAGAAATACAAACCAGTATTACTGAGAGAGAAAATTAAATGCACACAATACAGTGACGCATATTACAGCCATATACAAGGTCCCTTGCCATTTAATATAGACTGTTCCTACTAATGTTTATGCACTACTGTTCTAGCGCCCGTTATTGTAACGGGCTTAATGTCTAGTATATATATGAAAGCGAATGTGTGTATGTATGGCTGGAGCGATTTTCATGAAACTTGGTACACATGTTCCTCATTGGTCAGCTAAAAATACTGTAGGGTGAAATCAGCCGTCGGGTGGTGATTTTGCGGTCTTGTATGCATGTTCCAGCTGACACTCGTAACGACCACCAGAGAGTGAGCTGGACGTGACTGCTAGCATTCTTTATGTTTGAGCGCCACAGTGCCCCTGTTGCTTTTGAATAAATTCTACGCATGGAAGTGTGTGTGTCTGTCTGGCCCAGAAGTGAGACGTAGAGTCGGGGTGAGGGCTCCAGCTCCAAGGATACGAAACTGAGGCCAGTACACCAGCAAAAGGAAACCTCCTAAGAAAGACAGTTGCTTAGCTGCTAATGCACAAACGATGCAAACACTTCGGCAACATGAATCCTTCTAGCAGGGAGATGCCCAGAGTAGTACTAATGATTTAAATATTTTCTAGGATCGGCTTACACAGTTAGTATATAACAGGCGGCTGTCAGTATTCTTTATTTTTGAGCAGCACCATGCCCCTGTTGCTTTTCAAATTAAATAGAGTTGGTCAGTTCCGAGCATCAACTAGATGATAACATACATCAAGACCACAAGACAAGGACATTAGTGAGTCTTTGTTTCTTAATTTATTCTTATTTTTAACGTTGTGTTTTTTTAATTAAGTTTTTCTCATGCAATTAAAAAAAACACGAGGGCGAACTGGACGTGACTGCCAACATTCTTTATGTTAAAGCACGACCGCGACCATGTTGCTTTTCAAATTAAATACAGTTGGCCAGTTCCAAGAGTCAACTGGATGATAACATACTGTACAACACCACAAGACAAGACAAACACATTAGTGAGTCTTTATCCATCCATCCATTATCCAACCTGCTATATCCTAATTACATGGTCACGGGAGTCTGCTGGAGCCAATCCCAGCCAATACAGGGCGCAAGGCAGGAAAAAATCCTGGGCATGGCGCCAGCCCACCACAGAAAACCCATGCAGACACGGGGAGAACATGCTAACTCCACGCATGGAGGAACCGGGAAGCGAACCCAGGTTTATTGTTTGTTAATTTATTTTTATTTCTAAAGTTGTGCTTTTTTAATATTGTTTTTCTCAAACAATTTAAAAAAAACATTATTTTCCTCCCGGGCAACACTGGGTATTTCAGCTAATACAAATATAAACCCATGACGCCTACTTTTAGGAAGTCACTGCACACTGAGAAAATTCCGAAGTCAAATATTACCCATTAATTTAAAAAAAGGGTGACCAGGCAGATCCAAGTAACTATAAATCAGTAAGTTTAACATGCATCACTGGTAAATTAATGGGAGGAATTATTAAGGGTAAGATTAAGCAACATATAACAAGAACAGGACTGAACAGTCAGCATGGGTTCAGAGGAGGGAGGTCATGTTTCACCAACAAGCTGGAATTCTGTGAGGAAGCAACAAAAGGATATGATAAATGGAGCACATAATATTATTTATCTTGGCTTTCACAAAGCATTTGACAAAGTGCCACATGAGAAATTGGGCATCAAACTAAAAGAAGTGGGAGTTCAGGGTGTTTGTAGATCGATACAAAACTGACTCAGACAAAGGAAGCAGAGAGTTATAGTGTGAGGAACACTATAAGAATTGGCTGATGTTAAGAGTGGTGTTCCATAGGGGTCAGTGTTGGGGCCGCTTCTATTTTTAATATATGTAAATTATTTGGATAGGAATATAAGTAACAAGTCAGAAAAGTTTGCAGATGATACCAAGGTATGTGGATTGGCAGATAATCTAGAATCTGTTGAATCATTACAAAGGGACCTGTAAAGCATACAGGCTTGGGCAGATTTGTGGCAGATAAAATTTAATGTAAGTAAATGTAAAGTATTACAGATAAGAAGTAAAAATGTTAGGTTTGAATACACAATGGAAGGTCTGAAAGTCAAATGTACACCTTATGAGAAGGATTTAGGAGTGGACTGGGCACTATCAAATGCCATTGTTCAGAAGCCATAAAAAAGGCTAACAGAATGTTAGGTTATATAGCACAAGATGCAGAGTACAAGTCCAAAAAGGTCATGCTTAAGCTTTTTAGCACACAGCTTTAGTCTCCAAGTTACAAAAAGGACATAATAGTGCTGAAAAAAGTCCAGAGAAGAGAGGTTAGGCTGATTCCAGGGATGAATTACAGTGGAACCTCTAGATACAATCACCTCTGTATACAAGAAATTCAAGATAAAAGGAAAGTATGAGTGAAAAATTCGGATCTAAATACGAGCATTGGCTCGCGCAACGAGCCACGAGCCAGACTGTGGTTATGTGTGACGCGTTTCCCAATCCGCCTCGACTCGGGGATTCACCCAAGCTGACGCTGCAAGCCCGTCAGCTCACTCAGTGTTCCTTGTTCTCCCGTAGTGTGAGGATCTACACATTTGTGCGCTTGTGATGTCATTGTTTTGCTGTAGCAGTTCGCCGTATAAGCGTATCCAAAAATATTGCGGACATGCAGACGGAGAATAGAAGACGATTGCCCTCAAGAGGAGTACTAGGGTGTTGTACCGTGTTAGCCATTATGAATGTAGAGAAAAGCCAAGCAAAATGACACCTTTTATTGGCTAATTAAAAAGATTACAATATGCAAGCTTTGATTACATCTTGCCCGAAGAAGGGGCCTGAGTTGCCTCGAAAGCTTGCATATTGTAATCTTTTTAGTTAGCCAATAAAAGGTGTAATTTTGCTTGGCTTTTCTCTACCCTCAAGAGGAGAGAGAGGCGCGCAAGCAAGGGAGATAAGGAGAGAGAGAGGCGCGTGAGCGAGCGAGCAAGAGAGATGAGAGAGAGAGAGAGGCGTGCGAGCGAGCAAGCAAGAGAGATGAGAGAGAGGCGCGCGAGCGAACAAGAGAGATAAGGAGAAGGAAATGCGCACGAGAGAGAAGAACCATCAGCTCAGTTATGATCACATGACGCTCAGCAGACAAAGTGTATCCACACTTATTTATCAGTGTTATTTGTTAGGAAAATCGATTTTTATGTTGATATTTTTGGGGGTGCGGAACGGATTAACTGGATTTCTATTATTTTCAATGGGGAAGTTTTGTTCTAGATACAAGAAATTCACTTTACAAGCTCAGTGCTGGAACGAATTAAACTCGTATCTAGAGGTTCCACTCTATGATAATAGATTAAAAGAGCTGACAATTTTCAGTTTAAGCAAAATAAGATTAATAGGAGACATGGCTGAAGTGTTTAAATTTATGAAAGTAGTTAGTACAGTGGATTGAAACTGTTATTTTAAAATGAATTCGTCAAGAGCATGGGAACAGAGCTGGAAACGTGTTGGGGTAAATTTCCCACAAACTTTGGGAAGTTTTCCTTCACAGGCAGAACCACAGACACAAGCAGCAAATGAATAAGCTACCGTGTATTTTGGTAGATAGTAGGACTTTAGGGACTTTCAAAACCAGACTTGACGTTACTTTAAAGAAATAATTTGGTCGGACTGGCAAGCTTTCTCAGGTTGTTAGGGACTGTTCTCATCTATATTGTTCTAATTGCAGTAAAAATTATATAAATGTTTTTGCTACTTTTTGACAAATTTCCACTGGTGTCTTATTTCTACTGGTATACCATCAACTAGTTGTTAGTATAGCCGCAGTATAGGTCCCTCCAAATCCTCCAGTCCTATATACGTAATTTTGGATTTGCATGAGGTTTCCGCAGTCCTGAAATGTATGAGACAGTTAGAAAATGAATGGATAGCTGAATAGACATCCATAGGCATGCTCACTTTTATAAAAAAAAATGCATGATGATTGCAGATCCATTTAACAATTACAACTTACATCTAGGCGCAGTGGGCAGCGCTGCTGCCTCGGAGTTAGGAGACCCGGGTTTGCTTCCCGGGTCCTCCCTGCATGGAGTTTGCGTGTTCTCCCCGTGTCTGCATTGGCTTCCTCCGGGTAGTCCGGTTTCCTCCCACAGCCCAAAGACAGGCAGGTTAGGTGCATTGGCAATTCTAAATTGTCCCTAGTGTGTGCTTGGGGTGTGTGTGTGTGCGTGCCCTGTGGTGGGCTGGCGCCCTGCCCGGTGTTTGTTTCCTGCTTTGCGCCCTGTGTTGGCTGGGATTGGCTCCAGCAGACCCCCCGTGACCCTGTAGTTAGGATATAGCAGGTTAATGGATGGATGGATGGAACTTACATCTGATAAGTTGCATCATGGTGTTCTCAAAGCATGCATAAATCTATTTCTGAACTAACTCTGTAAAATTCTTCCACTTTTTTCATAATAAAATAAAAAATCAAAATAACTCAACTAACATAAATTCAGCATCCTTTTATATCTTTCCTTGTCTTTCCATTCCGCCCCGCTCCTCTTCTAAATTTTTATAATTCACATCTGCATTTGTTAATGACCTGCTTTATAAGATAACGCTGACTAGTTGCTAACTGGACCCCAACCTCACCACATTTTTTAACACTAGAATTACCAATGCCTACAAAAAAACTTGTTAATTTTTAAATCTGTTCGCACCTCTCTGTCAGTGTCTTTGTGTTGTAAATGTGTTGATAAGCACAAGCAGCAAGCAGCTGACTATCCCATCCACCCTACCATCACAGAAAAAGCAAAAAGCTCTCCGAGTTCAAGGCTTGTTTTTCTGGGAGTGAGGTCCCAGGAGCTGTTATGGGTAAATAATATATTGTTATTTGGAACACATACATTTCATTTGTGTTCCATGTCTACAAAGATCTATGTAAGTGTGGCATGACAGAAATGTTGAACACATACCTAAAAGACAAACTTTTTTCATGTTGTTTTTTCATGAAAGTTCTCCGCTCGGTTTTGCAAACTGGCGGCACCCAGCGTCAAAGCAATGGTACTGTTCTTGTGTGATTACTCATTATTTTCATGACGCGGCTTAATAAATACACAGAAACTAACCGCATATTGTTTATTAGTGTAATGCATCTGATTGTAATTAACTCGTAACAATATAATGGTCCAGGGAACAGCCATAGTATTCCAATACCATAACTGCTCTCACTTCTCCTTCTTCTTCTTCTTTCAGCTCCTCCCGTTAGGAGTTGCCACAGCGGATCATCTTTTTCCATATTACTCTCACTGCACGACTCGGAGTATTTATATCACTGTATCTGAGTGTGAATCACAGCAGCAGCTGATCGGAAAGAGAATTATCGATATACAGCTTTAAGGACACGCTGTCTCAGCCACTGCAAAACGTTTTAAAGCCTTTCCTGTACAGACCTCGCGGTTCAGAAACAGTTTAATCCCAAGAACTTTAAATGCACTCAATCAATTGCTCCTTGTAGAACGGTTTGTACTTATAAGTACAATCACCCCACTGTAAACTTGCACTACAGTTATAATATCTCACAACCTGGGCCACTTTATAAAGCGCGTATTTACATATGATGACGATATCATTTTTAAGGTGAAATGCAGCAAAATATGTTTGTTAAATTATACACATAAAACTTTAACTTCATTTAAATAATCTATATTCTTCACTGGGAATGTCGTGAAGGATAGAATAATTAAACATGTACTACGAAGATATTTCAATGTTCTTTAAACGTTTTGAAGAATCGGCGCTAAGCTTAAAGATGGCTTAACGTCTATTACAGAGCTGATTGTATGGCGATCGGTTACTTGGGGAAAGAAAAGCAAGGACTCTTGGGGTACGCCAATATATATTGAATATAAAACAGAAAGAGAAAATAACAACACAGCTAAAACGCAGCGACAAATTTCGACAAAAGATAAATGCTTGTCATGAGCACGAGGCTTATGAAACACATGTTTAATAATGTGCTTTAGCTCCTATCATCATGAAAATGACATCACGTATACATCTCAGTATTTTAGTTATTCAGAGAGCTGTAATATCACAAATGTAATGGACTCTGTGTCCAGTTGGAGGAAGAGAGCCAGTTTAAGAAGCAAGTAGTGATTCACACACATAGATCACATACAGTAGAAGATCAAATACAAAACAAAGCATTTAACGTGCTACTTTAATTACGATGTGATTTGAGAAACTGGTTAATTAAACGATTTTAAGATGAAGTTTATAATGTTCTACTAAATGACAAAATAAACTACGTGATTAAAGTGGAAATGTCGAGATTGAAGTTGACATTTCGTGCTTTTTCCCCACCGTGTGCCTTTTTCTCTGTACCCTAATAAACTTTCATATGACACTCAGACGGTGGGCTACAACTCTTCTTTTCACGGCAACTTTGATATGTGACTTCTTTTTTATTTCCGGCACTGTGCGATTTTGTGAATGTGAGCTTTCAAGTTTCTCTAACACGCTATGTCACTCGATCAACTTCATTTTGTTGATTATACCACGGTTTATTTGAACAAATAGTATGTTTTTCCTTTGCCTCCACTTGGTATTCGCTGAAATTCTTATATTTTCCCGTGCTTTTCCTATTGTCTTTTCACAGAAGGCTGCGCTTAAGGGCGATTTATATTGATTTGCATATTGAAATAGGCGTAATTCTGGAAGGATTTGGGGCGTTACCTAAAGCGCGTGCACGAGCGTTAGTTTTCACGCTGATCGGGATTTATGTAGCGGAAGAACGTGGAAGTTGGAGTACGCACAGATTCCTGCATCTTGATTTTTCTGTGCGTAAGCACATTTCGGCTTTTGTGCTTACGCCATGTTATAGTGCGAGTTCTACGCACGGCGTTATACATGAGGCCCCTGGTGTGCAAATAAAAGCATAGCATTTGTGAACAATTGGGATGATTTTTGGGAAAGGCCTGGATTTTTCAGAAGAGATGGTCTTCATCCTAACTGGAGGGGATCTTATGTATTATCCCAAAATATGGCAGCAAAACTGCCTGGTTGACTGATTAGAGCACCATCCAGGCCGCAGTCATGTGATCTTAAATCACAGGCTGTTCTTTATCCCACCTGTTATTTTCCTGAAGCTGTTACCCATAATCCCTGTTGTGGGGCATCCAGTAAATTTAGTCTTGATACAAACCTTAAATTAATTGATAACCAAAAATAAGGTGTATAATTAGACCAAGGGATAAAACCAGACACTCCACCAGGGGCATCTGTAATAGAAATTTAATTCAAATTAAAATAAAAAATATATCAGCAGTTCAGAAAGAACCATGCAGTTTTAAATGCTGTTTATTGAACATTCGCTCTCTTGGCACTAAAGCTGTTTTGGTAAATGATATCATATTAAGTACAAAATCTGATCTGTGTCTTCTTACTGAAACCTGGCTTAGTAAATATGACACTGTTCCCCTAGCTGAGGCGTCACCAGATGGATACTGTTCCTTCATAAGTCTAGAGATTCTGGTCGAGGAGGAGGCCTTGGAATAATTCATTGTAACAAAATGCAAATCACTCTAAAAATTTAGGCAACTTTACATCCTTTGAGGCATTCATTTTAAATATTAAAACAGATTCCAACACAATTATAGTGCTAGTCTACAGACCACCAGGGCCATATTCATTGTTCATGACTGAATTTAGCAACCTTCTGTCTGATTTGGCTATAAATTATGATCACGTAGTTCTGATGGGGGATTTTAATGTACACATTGATGTGGAAACTGACACTTTTAGCAAATGTTTTACTTATTTGTTAAATTCAGTAGGATTTTGTCAGATTGTCAAAGGTCCAACTCATAATCATAACCACACATTAGATTTAATTATAACTTACAAAGTTGAAATTCAAAATTTAAATATTACTCCATTAAATGTAGTTATTTCCGATCACTTCTTAATTATATTTGATTTAGTTCTGCCCATGCCAGCACTCGCAGATTAAAACAAAGACAGTGCGACATCTAGATTGTAATTCTGCTTCAAAATTTATAGATACCTTGAGTAAGTCGAGTGTAATTGTGGAAAACCATTTAGATCAGTTAACATCAAATGTAAACATGGAAAACAATTTAGATCAGCTAATATCACATTATAATGTGACCTTGAGAGATGCTCTGGACACAGTGGCTCCCTTAAAACAAAAGTGATCAAAGCACATAGAAACTCTCCCTGGTTTAATGAAAATACTCGAGCTCTTAAATTAGAGTGTCGAAAACTGGAGCGCAGATGGAGAACAACAAAGCTACATGTCTTTCAAATTGCATGGACAGAGAGTGTAAATAAATATAAAAAAGCCCTCTTTAAAGCTCGCTCAGAATACTATTCTACATTAATAGATAGCAATAATAAAAATCCTAGGGTACTTTTAGAACAGTGGCTAAATTAACAAATGGCAATTCAGATCAACAGTGCAAAATACCAACAGATATTAGCAGTACAGACTTTATGAACTTCTTCAATGAGAAAATTAAAAATATAAGATCCCAGATCTCAGCATCACAGTACAAGCCAAATACTAGCTTAGCAGACCCTGCCGCACATTGCATTCAGCACTTTAGTAATTTTAATCCTGTAACTCACCAGGAAGTCTTAACTTTAATTACTAAAATGAAGCCCACTACTTGTTCCGTAGATCCAGTGCCAACAAAACTAATAAAAGTGCAATGGATGTTCTTGCAGCGCCTATTCTAACCGTTATCAATAGTTCATTACTGCATGGCACAGTACCTGATGCACTAAAAGTGTCAGTCTGCCACACTAGCCACGGTCTAAGACACAAAATTCAACTTCAACAAAATGGATTTGAAACCACTCAAAGAGTGACATTCCAATTGAGGGATTAAAAATGACAATTTCGTGCCAATTTAACTCTTGGCAAAATGAAACTCCAGATTTCCTGAAAGGTAAAAGCCATACAACTTAGAAACCTATTCAAGTCCCCATTTACCCTCTGTTTGCCAATTTACTTGTAGATGCTCAAATGTGAGGAACAACCAACCTTTCACAAATAAATTGTCAAAACGAAGACATATCCCGAAGGTCGTTCCTTCAACTTCATAAAATGTGCACTCTTTGGGAAGTGGTCTACAACTGCTAATATAATGGATAAAGACCGTACTTACAAAGCCCCGCCCCCCAAGTCTATTTGCAGTAGGAATAGCATGTAATAACCCAATTGGCTCTGGCACATACCTTATAGGTATCACACTTATG